>NW_017670452.1:210297-281676 GCF_001879085.1 Nicotiana attenuata
GAAAACATTGTGAAAAGTAATGGCAAAGGTCAATGATTTGAGAAACTTCCCTTTTGTCGGTTCTCCTCTTGTTCCTTTTCTTTTCTTTCCTTTCTTGTTCCCTTACTGTTGAACCAACTTTCTTGCACTGCTTTGTTCCTGTTTCAAACAACGAAAACTTGTGAGTTTA
Organism: Nicotiana attenuata; assembly: GCF_001879085.1. NCBI lineage: Eukaryota > Viridiplantae > Streptophyta > Magnoliopsida > Solanales > Solanaceae > Nicotiana > Nicotiana attenuata. Next base: position 210,467 of record NW_017670452.1, read on the forward strand.
AAATGTGGTGGTTGGTTTGCGGCCTTGAACTTCGTAGGTGGCCCATCACCCTCCATTTGTTGCATTGCATGAATGGTCATCTCCCCAATCCTCATGTCTCATACGAATCCCGCAGCATGTCTATTGTCCCTGCTTTGTGTACATGATGTTCTTTCTTGACCACTGGCTTTAGCCTTGAGTTTATTGTTCCTTCATTTGCCCCGATAACTGATTCCCACTCGAAGATCTTGCTTGTTTATTGACTAACCACCTTTTTTGCTACCCTTGACACGGAGACTACCTCTGATCCGCTCACCAAAAACACCCTTCATCTGTTGTATGGTTCTTGAATTGAGGCGTACCAAACCCTTGTATTTCACACGAATCCCAAAGCACATCAATTGCCCCCCACTTAAGATGTATGTTGTTCCTTCTCGCATTAACCCCTGATCCGGTCCTCGAGGTCTACAGCTCCCTTTGATTTTTCTTGGAAAGTATTGCTCATCACTGGCTTACCATCCTTTGTCCATCCTATCGCATGAAATTCTTTTGATCTGTTCACCCTCGCCTTTCATCTGTTGCGTCGTTAATGAATTGATGTACATCAAGCCTTTGCATTTCACAAGGATCCCAAAGCATGTTAATTGTTGCTAACTCAGTCGTGCTTGCTGTTATTTCCTGACTTATGATGCTTTGATATGTTAACCAGATCCCATTTTACGCAATTGGAAAGCTTGGTGGCGGATTTTGAAGTCATTTCTCACTTGTTATGACCAGACAGACTCAAGAGGAGGGAGTAAAACAAGATGGGAAGAATAAAGTGAGGGAAAATGGAAAGAGACGATTCCTAACAAGAAACCTACAGAGTAGCGAACCATCAGATGTAGCTACCGACTCTAGCGACCTTGACATGCACTTGCAGCCTACTCTGTTTAGCAAATCTGATGTTCACCTTTTGTTGTACCTTTTCGCCGTGAAATTGGGCTTCAATGCTCCGCTTGCCCGATCTGATTTACAATCCTTATTCGACTTGTAGTGCCCGAAGGGTTTTCACCATCAAGCCTCTCTCATTTTGATTTTTCTCTCAACTCACCGTCGCCTTGTGGTGCCCGTGAAGGTTTTCACCAATAAGACTCTCTCATTTTGATCTCTCTCAGCTTTCATCACCTTGGGGGTACCTGTGAGGATTCTCATCAACAAGACCTTCTCATTCTTCATTTCCTTCGTTTGGACCGGAATGTTGCCCCTGATATGATTCACCTCTGCTCACTTGACTCGGCATTTCTTGAAGACTGATCGGAAGGTCTTTCTTTGGACCGTAATGCAGGCTTTTGGACAGGGTTAGAAAGAAAGGGTATCAAAGGCTCAAAACAATTCAACATGGGTTCAAAATTACAACTTTCGGAATCAGATTTCTTACAACAACCACAACTTCTGCCCCAGTTTCTTTCTTGGGGGACTTTTGGATTTTTATTTGGTATGACTGAACCTCAGAGAGAGGCTGCCTACGTACCCTTTCGGGATCAAGTCAAACGTAGTTCAGGCCATAAAACTACGTTCGTTGTTGCGATCTTTCCTTTTCTTCCACTTTTCTTTCTTTCCTTTCCATTTCTTTTCTTTTCTTTTCTTTTCTTTTCTTTTCTTTTCTTTTCTTTTCTTTTTCTTTTCTTTTCCTTTTCTTTTCTTTTTCTTTTTCTTTTCCCTTTTTCTTTTTCTTTTTCTTTTTCTTTTTCTTTTTCTTTTTTCTTCTCTCTCTCTTTTCACTGTTCCTTTCTCCCTTTCCTTCACTTACTTTCCAGGCTTGTGTTTACGAACCTTGTTATTGATTCCAAAAGAGGGGTATGAAAGAAAATGCATAAGGCTCAAAGGGGGTAACAAAGGATAAAGTGTTTAGATAGCAGAACAAAATGCCTTCGTCATTCCAATCTTCAAAACATGCCAAGTACAAACAAATGCAATTAAGCAAAACAGGGAAAACATTCGTAACATCTTGATTATATCAGACTTGATAACCATATTCGCACATTTGCCTCCTACATCTGTTGAATACAAAGCACCATTGGACAACACTCTCACTTTCCTTACCATGAACGGCCCCTGACAGTTGGGCAAACTTGCCTTTGGCTTCAACCTGATGCGGCAGGATGCGTTTCAATAGTATTTCTTTATGTTCTATCTGACCCAGTTTCACATAATTTGGGCTTGAAGAGATTTCAAAATCCCTCGATTGTCCTTATATCTTTAACATTGCTTCTGACTTTCAAAACTAGGCTGAGAATTATGCGTGCATGTCATGTCACCAGAACCAGCATGAAAGAATTGTAACAGGAGAAGGGAACGAAATAAAATGACTAAACGTGGCAGGAAACCGAGACTTGCAGCAAACTGACAGTGAAAGGGTTTACACAACAAAACAAATAAACTAGACTAGAGTTACAAACTTTGAACAAACCTAGACAGCACTACACAAGCTACTATGGCAAGACAAACAAGACAAAGTGAAAGGATAGAAGGGTTTGAGTAACAAGACAATATCCGGATTACAACCCTAAAATAACCCGGACAATAGAAATGACAACAAAATAAACCACCAAAACTCCAAGAGATGGAGCGTCTTTCCAATTACCAAGCATGACGTCTTAGCCACTGAATTTCACACCAAGATTGCTGGAATTTTCACAAGTCTTCATCACGTTGTTCTGAGCATACTGCTTCTGGGTTTCTTCTACCGGCTCATTCTCACAACCAATCATACCCACCATATGCGTCTCATTGTGCACAGGAGATGGACCTTGGCCCGTGTTTGTTGCATCTGGATTTTGCACGACGATGTCGGCTGCATCAATAAGATTTTGAATTGCACTCTTCAGATTCCAACATTTCTCTATGTCGTGCACCAGGGCACTTGAGCAATATGCGCACCTTTGAGAAGGATCAAACTTCTTTGGGAGAGGGTTCGGCATTTTTATTTGAATCGGCTTCAACATGTCCAATGTCCTTAGCCTCTGGAACAGACTGGCGTATGATTCCCCTAACGGAGTGAAGGCTCTCTTCTTTTGTAACCTCTCATTCTTAAATGCTGGATTGGGCCGAAAACCTGAGCCGGGGTATTTTTGGGAAGCTCGCGGGGGTAGATGGGCATTTTGCGGAGCTGGGTACTGAGAACGTGATGTGCGACTTTGGGATTTCTGTGGAGAGAAGTAGCATCGAGGAAGGTCATCTAATGCACAAGGATAACCACAGGGACGATGTCGAGGCCGGAAGTGTTGATCAGGAAAACCTATCGGATCATCTTTTCTGTTCCTCTTTCTTCCAACCAAGCTTACTGGTACGTTCTGCCTGGTTTCCGAACGACTCACGATTTTGCCTGACTTGATTCCTTCTTCCACTAGCTCCCCCATTTTTGATACATCATTGAAAGGCTTACCCAAGGCCGGGATCAAATGACTGTAGTAGGCAGGTCCCCGGGCCTGTAGAAAAAGCTTACCCATTTCTTCTTTGCTGATCGGGGGACTGACTCGAGCAACTTGCTCCCTCCATCTGAGCCCAAACTCATTAAAGCTTTCCTCCGGCCTCTTTTCCATCTTAGATAGCAAGGTGCGGTCTTGGGTAACGCTTGATTTGCATTGAAAGTATCGGACAAAGTCTCGAGCCATGTCACCCAATGTAAGCCACCCATCGACATTTTGACGACCATGCCAGTCCAAAGCTGCCCCAGTTAGGCTTTTACTGAAATATGCCATCATCACGTCATCTTTTTCTCCGACAATCCTCATTTCGTTGCAATAGACCCTCAGGTGGGCTACCGGGTCTCCACGCCCATCATACAAGTTGAAGTTTGGTACTTTGAATCCTGCGGGCAGGCGGGTGTCATGTGGCACAATCAGTTCTTTGCAAGTCATGCTACCCTGGCCTCCCACTCTTCGCTTGTCCCTTAAGGACAGTTCTATGCTTTTCAGCTTTCTGGGCGTCCCATCTCGTCCTTCTCTTCCTGTAACCTTTTCATTTCTATCATGGAGCTCATCTCGGGATATGACAGGAGGGCAATTTTGGGTAGTAGTAACTGAGGGATGAGCGGTGGAGCTACTAGGGTAGTTGGGATGAGTGTGATAAGCGGGTGTGTCTGGAGAATATGGAGGATCATCTGGTATTGTGTTGGGAGTTTGGGTAAGGGTAGCGTCCTGGAAAATTAGTGGAGGCGGAGGTGGGGCCTTCCCAGTCATCCAGGCTTGATACATGTCTGTCATATGTTGTCTTAGCATCCGCACCTCTTCAACCAACCCATTATCTTGTTCCACCAACTGTTGTCGAGCACCAGTATCAACCAACTCAGTTCTCTTGTTGTTTGCCATTGCCTTTTGTCCTTGTGTTGTACAGAAGAGTTACCACTTTCAAACCACAAACCAACCACCTTTCTGGAATTGGAACAAAATGAAACCATCACGTTAGCGTTAGGGCATCTAACACATTGGTAACAGCTTTTGATCGGTCGCATGCGTCATCCCGGCTTTTTCTTATTTCCGATTGTAAACTCTTTCTTCTTATGTTCTCCTTCTGGTTTTTCACTCTTGCCTTTGTCTTCTCTCGTTCCTATTTCCTTCCTCTCTTGAGTTTTGTTTATCCGCTCTGTTCTTTCCTTTTTGTCTTTTGTGGGTTTTCCTCTCTTTTCTTCTTTTTTTTTTCTTTTTTTTTCTTTTGGTTATGGTCGAATCCTATGGAGATTGCCTACGTATCATGACCCCGCATGAATCAGACCAAGCGTAGTTCTTGCATAATAAATGTAAAGTAGAAGCAAAATATTTCCTGGTGCCCGCGGGACATCGTTCGGTCTCGCCGCGGGCCTATATGCAAATTCCCCTTATTTTGAATCGTGCTCATCCTGCACATTTATTAAGGTGATTTTAATCACTTATTTTGACCTAAAAGAGAAAAATAGCGCAATCTCTGTTCAAATTTCTAAGTTAAACAAACAGCCGGTTTTGCTGTTACGGCTTTCCAGCACTCGGAGAGAAGACTTTAAGGCTGTACCCGTTGACCGTTGGGAAATGACTCAAGATGGCCGTTTTTGCACAAACAGCCTTCCGACGCCTGTTTGGGGACATTCGGCTATTTTGACAAAACGGCATCACCCGATTTATTTACGACAAAATAAAAAATTGACATTTTTGGCTATTTTTGTAAAGGGGTGGTTGGACCCGATGAGGGTTGCCTACGTATCTCACACCCGATGAGAATCAAACCTGCGTAGTTCGGGCCCATAAATCTAACTATTTTTGAAAACACCCCTAATTTGAAAATAAAACTTCTTTTTCTTTTTTTTTGTTTGGTTTTTGTTGGCCAATTCACTTTTCTGAAAGCAAGATTCTTTTTATATTTTCTTTTTTAGTGGCAAATAAAACGAACTAATTTGAAAATAAATCTAGCCATTGGTTTTTTTTTCTAGTATAGGTAATTAACTCTCCACACTGCTATTTTCTCTTTTCTCTCTCTTTTGTTTTTTCCAAATATTCAAAGCCGGTCAGCATGCGAGTCCAAAACAGATAAATGCACAAGTAGGATGCATCAGGATGGTCCATTATTCCGGGTACACCTGTCCTAGACGGACCCAACCCCTGTGTTGAGTCCCCTAAGTTAGAATGCACGTGATGCAGATAAGCGTTCCTACTAGGGATCCGGCATGAAGTCAAGTTCTTCTAGGTTCAAAACCTGGGTATGTGTTCTAGACTGTGTACCCGAGCGGACAACTCGAGTCAAAGAGGGGGCTACGTACCGGGAACCAAAAGGCCATCCGGCTTAGTAACTTGTCCGGCCTCTTTCTTATTTCAGGGTATTGACACTAACAGAATAGGGAGTCTCAACCAGTAAGCACATCCCCGGAGGTGAGAAGAGAAGGGTTTCGGCACAGTTTATATACAATTCAGATAATATCAAAACAGTAAAAAGCAACATTTTGCACATTTAGCATGAAACATGTAGGAAAATCAGATAAAGCCAAATACAACAATATATCTAAGCTCGAATTCTTAAACCCTGAACCGAAGTTATCATTCAGGATAGGCTTCGTTCAAGCTCAGTCCAGGCAAAAGAGCTATGCAGACCGCAAAGTTCGAGATGTGGCTTTTATGGTTGGTGAGCGGGTATTGCTCCGAGTGTCGCCTATGAAGGGCGTGATGAGATTTGGGAAGAGGGGCAAGCTTAGCCCTAGGTTCATTGGTCCGTTTGAGATTCTTGATCGAGTGGGAGAGGTGGCTTATAGACTTGCCTTGTCGCCGAGCTTATCAGCCGTGCATCCAGTGTTTCGTGTGTCCATGCTTCGGAGGTATCACGGCGATCCAGCCCACGTGTTAGATTTCAGCACTGTCCAGTTGGACTAGGACTTGTCTTTTGAGGAGGAGCTGGTAGCTATTCTAGACTGGCAGGTTCGTCAGTTGAGGTCGAAGAGTTTCCCTTCTCTTCGTGTTCAATGGAGAGGTCAGCCTCCTGAGGCATCGACCTGGGAGTCCGAGTCCGATATGCGGAGCCGTTATCCTCATCTTTTCCCCGACTCAGGTACTTCCTTCTTCTGTTCGTTCGAGGACGAACGATTATTTTAGAGGTGGATAATGTGATCACCTGTTTTTAACTAAATTATATGACTCCGAGGCCTTGAAAACCTCATTTAGAGTCGTCTTGATTTGCATGCGCAGTCCAGGCGCATAGCCGGAAAACTTAAATATGAAATTCTGTGAAAAATGCTAAGTTTTGATGTTAAAATGAATAAACTTGACCTTGGTCAACATTTTGGGTAAACGGACTCCGACCCGTGATTTGACGGTCCCGGAGGGTCCGTAGGAAAATATGGGACTTGGGCGTATGCACGGAATCGAATTCCGAGGTCCCAAGCCCGAGAAATGATTTTTTTTGTAAAATTGTTTTCTGAAATTGTTTAAGGAAATTTGAAATGAAATTGATTAGAATGTGTTGGTATCGGGCCCGTATATTGGTTCCGGCGCCCGGTACAGGTCTTATATATGGTTTAAGTCATTCCTGTGAAATTTGGTTGAAAACGGACGTCGTTTGACGTGATTCGGACCTAAATTGGAAAAATTCATGTTCTATGAAGTTTGAAAGAATTCATGAATTATGAGGTTTAATTCGATGTTTATGATGTTATTTTGGCGATTTGATCGCACGAATAAGTCCGTAGGATATTTTTGAGGTTGTGTGTATATTTGGTTTGGAGCCCCAAGGACTCGGGTGAGTTTTGGATAGGCCACGGGGTGCATTTTGAACTTAAAATTTGCTGGTGTGTTCAGGCCTGCAGGCTTCGCAAATGCGAAGCCTGGCTCGCAATAGCGAGCTCGCAAATGCGAAGGCTGGATCACAAATGCGAAGCCATCCCAGGCCACTCTTCCTCGCAAATGCGAGCTGCCTTTTCGCAAATGCGAAGTCACAATTGCGACTACTGCTTCGCTAATACGAAAGCTGGGAAATTATGAAGGGTTCGCAAATGCGAACCCAGTTTCGCATTTCCCACATCTGCAGAGGTCGGGGTTCGTAGTTGCGAACCCCTGTTCACATTTCCCATATTAGAGACCTGCAATTTTCTATACTTAGCCGATTTTTAAGTCATTTTTACACCATTTTCAAAACACAACTCCTTTGGGCGATTTTTCCAAGAACAATCTTCTTCCAAATCAATTGTAAGTTAGTTTTTACTCATTTCTTTTAATCATTAACATCTTTTAACATGATTTCAACCTAAAATCAAAGATTTTCATGGGGGAATTTGGGTGTTTTGGGTAGAACCTAGGTTTTTCAAAAATTGGGGATTTGGACCTCGATTTGAGGTCTGATTTCAAAACAAATTATATATTTGGGTTCGTGGGTGAATGGGTATTTGGGTTTTGGTTCGAACCTCGGGTTTTGACCACGTGGGCCTGGGGGCGATTTTTGACTTTTTGGGTAAAACTTTGGAAAACTCATTTTCATGCATTGGGGTTGATTTATTTAGTGTTTATTGATGTAATTAAGTAATTTGTGATTACAAACGAGCGAATTGGCGGTGGAATCGAGGGGTAAAGCTATAATTGAGACTAGAGTTGTGTTCAAGGCATCGAGGTAAGTGTTTGGTCTAACCTTAGCTTGAGAAATTAGGAGTGGAGTCCTATTTGCTATGTGGTATTAGTCGTGTACGACGTATAGACATGGTGACGAGTATCAATACGTTGATGTCTAGCATGACCGTAAGTCTTTATATTGTGAATATCTTGATTTCATTGTATTCTTTATGCCTTGGTGATGATTTCTAGTTGTTGTGAAAAGTTTGTGGAAGGAATTGAGTCCATTGAACATCTTGGAGCATTGGCTCGAGTTATATTATGAATTATGTAAGTATATGAGATGATTGAACCCTTTGGAGCATTGGCTCAAGTGGTAAAGCGAGTTATGAAGTAAAATTTAAAGACAGGGAAAGAGTTATTGGAATGTTCCCTTGCCGGGATTTAATTATTTCATTGTTGTTCCCTTGCCGGGGTTTAATTGTTGTTCCCTTGCCGGGATTCCTATATGTTCTTGTTTATTTCCCTTGCCCTTGTTTGTGATTGTTGTTTGGGTGAGGAAGAGTGTTAAAGCATGAAGGGTTATGCCGTACATTATTTGCTATAGTGAGGAAAGAGTGTAAAGAACGAAGGGTGATGCCGTGCCGCACGATGTACCATTCCGTGCCGATTCTATTGATTTTATATGAAGAAAGAGAGTAAAAGAACGAAGGGTGATGCCGTGCACATTTTATTATTCTAATTGCTTTGGTGAGGAAAGAGAGTAAAAGCACGAAGGGTGATGCCGTACACGTTTTCATTATATTATTGCTTGGTGAGGACGAGAGTAAAAGCACGAAGGGAGATGCCGTGCACTTGTTTGATTTCTGCTTCTTGTTGACATTGTAGCTATTTTGTTCCTTTCCTTACTTGATGCTTTATTCGGAACTGTTATATCCCCGCAACATGTTTCCCCCTCCCATCCGTACTTGTTTATTTCTACTTTGTTTCCGCTGTATATTATATAATTGCACAGGCTTATGTGGTAGTCTGGTCTAGCCTCGTCACTACTTCGCCGGGGTTAGGCTAGGCACTTACCAGCACATGGGGTCGGTTGTGCTGATACTACACTCTGTGCTCTTTTGCACAGATCCAGGTTCCGAAGTGGCATTTGGTCATCAGCAGTAGATTGGGAGCTATCCTTCAGTCCGAGACTCCGAGGTAGCCCTGTTGGCGTTCGCAGGCCCGACGTCTCTTCTTTCAATTTTTATGCTCTGTTGTCATTTGTACTCGAGACAGACTATGTTCTTTTCTTTCAAACACTTATTTGTATTAATCCTAGACAGTCCGTGGATATTGTGGCACCAGGTTCTGGTTAGAGGCACGTGTTGGTCTTCAGGATGTTTTGGTTTTATATTTTACTTAAGACTTCCGCTAAATTTCATATTCCGCTGTAATTTATTTGTTTATTTCCGGTAAATTTAGTTGGTTAAAAAGGAATTAAAACAGAAAGAGATAATGATATCTAAGATCGTGGCTTGCCTAGCTTCTACGAGTAGGCCCCATCACGACTCCCGAGGGTGGGAAATCCGGGTCCTGACACTCGATCAGAAATAATATACAAGGTCACACCATGAAGACAAACGATCTTAGGGATATAAATCTCTGCCAATCGCTTTGAAGAATAGGAAACTGCCATAGGAATGAAATGCGCTGACTTGGTCAGCCTATCCACAATAACCCATACTGCATCGAACTTCCTCTAAGTTAGTGGGAGTCCAACAACAAAATCCATAGTGATATGCTCCCGCTTGCATTCAGGAATCTCAATCTTTTGAAGCAAACCACCAGGTCTCTGATGCTCGTACTTTACTTGCTGACAATTCAAACACCGAGCTACATCTGCAACAATATCCTTCTTCATCCTCCTCCACCAATAATGCTGCCGCAAGTCCTGATTCATCTTGGCGGCACCCGGATGAATAGAATACCGGGAACTGTGAGCCTCCTCCAGAATCAACTCACGAAGTCCATCCATATTAGGCACACAAACACGACCCTGCATCCTCAAAACTCCATCATCTCCAACTGTAACCTGCTTGGCATCTCCGTGCCGCACTGTGTCCCTAAGAACAAGAAAATGAGGATCATCATACTGTCGCTCGCTGATACACTCAAATAAGGAAGATCGAGCGAATGTACAAGCTAGAACATGACTGGGCTCAGAAACATCCAACCTCACGAACTGATTGGCCAAAGCCTGAACATCCAATACAAGCGGTCTCTCACCGACTGGAATATACGCAAGGCTGCCCATACTAGCTGACTTCCTACTCAAAGCATCGCCCACCACATTGGCCTTCTCGGGATGATACAAGATGGTGATATCATAGTCTTTCAATAGCTCCAACCACCTTCTCTGCCTCAAATTGAGCTCCTTTTGCTTGAACAAGTACTGCAAACTCCTATGATCCGTGAACACCTCACACGACACGCCATATAAGTGCCTCCAAATCTTCAGCGCGTGAACAATGGCTGCTAGCTCCAAGTCATGAACTGGATAATTCTTCTAGTGATTCTTCAACTGTCGCAAAGCATATGCAATAACCTTGCCACCCTGCATCAATACCGCACCAAGTCCAATACGAGATGCGTCACAATATACTGTATATGGCCCTAAACTTATGGGTAGCACCAACACAGGCGCCATAGTCAAAGCAGTCTTGAGCTTCTGAAAACTTGCCTCACACTCATCCGACCACCTGAACGGGGCACCCTTCTGGGTCAACCTGGTTCCCTCCACAAACCGATGATAATAACCCGACAACCCTAAGAAACTCCGGATCTCTGTAGTTGATGTGGGTGTAGGCCAGTCCTAGACTGCCTCAATCTTCTTAGGGTCCACCTGAATACCCTTTGGTGATATACGTGACCCAAGAATGCAACTGAACTTAACCAAAACTCACATTTCGAAAACTTAGCATATAACTGGCTGTCTCTGAGAGTCTGAAGAATGATCCGAAGATGCTGCTCATGCTCCTCTCGGCTGCAGGACTAGATCAAGATATCATCAATAAAAATAATCACAAAGGAATCCAGATAAGGCTTGAACACTCGGTTCATCAAATCCATGACGCTGATGGGGCATTTGTCAACCCAAATGACATCACTAGGAACTCATAATGCCCATACCGAGTCTGAAAAGCTATCTTAGGGACATCGGATGCCCTAACCCTCAATTGATGGTAGCCAGACCTCAAATAGATCTTTGAAAACACCTTGGCACCCTGAAGCTGATCAAATAAGTCATCAATTCTCGGTAATGGATACTTGTTCTTGATGGTGACTTTGTTCAACTGCCGATAGTCTATGCACATCCTCATCGATATGTCCTTTTTCTTTACAAACAACACTGGCGCACCCCAAGGCTCTTACAACTGCTCCTTCAATTCTTTCAACTCTGGCGGGGCCATATGGTATGGCAGAATAGAAATGGGCTGAGTGCCCGGAGCCAAATAAATGCAAAAGTCAATATCCCTGTCGGGTGGCATCCCCAGCAGGTCTGCAGGAAATACCTCTGGAAACTCACGAACAACTGGTACAAAATCCATGGAAGGAACCTCCGCACTGGAGTCACGAACATAAGCCAAATAAGCCAAACACCCCTTCTCGACCATACACCGAGCCTTCAAATAAGAAATAACCCTACTGGTAGAATGACCAGGAGTCCCTCTCCACTCAATCGAGGCAACCCCGGCAAGGCTAAGGTGAAGGTCTTGGTGTGACAGTCCAATATAGCATGATAAGGTAACAGCCAATCCATCCCCAAAATAACATCGAAGTCAACCATATCGAGAAGCAGGAGATCTACGCTGGTCTCAAGACCCCCAATAATAACCACACACGAGTGATAGACACGATCTACCATAATAGAATCACCCACCGGTGTGGACACATACACAGGAGCACTCAAAGAATTACAAGGCACAACTAAATATGAAGCAAAATAAGATGACACATACGAGTATGTAGACCCTGGATCAAATAGAACTGAGGCATATCAACTACAAACTGAAACAGTACCTGTGATAACAACATCGGATGACTCAGCCTCAGGCCTGGCTGGGAAAGCATAACATCGGGGTTGGGCCCCACCACTCTGAACTACATCCCTGGGACGGCCTCCTGCCTGCTGGCTTCCACATCTAGCGGCCTGACCTCCTCCTCTAATACCTCGACCTCCACCTCTAGTTGTCTGACCCCTACCCCTAGCTGGCTGAGCGGGCAATGGAACACCCGGTTCCAGAACCATGGCATAAGAACCCTGATACTAAGAACTGTTCGATGCTCGAGGGCAAAATCTAGCAATGTGCCTTGGATCGCCATAAGTATAACAAGACCTCGGCTGCTGAGACTACTAACCCTAAAACTGACCCTGACGGCCTGGGTAACCACCCTGAAAACTCTGGAGCGGAGGTGCACTGATAGGAGCTGGTGGTGCACTGTAGGCTAGCTGATCGGAATACTGTATATGAGAGCCACGGCCACCTGAAGCACCGTGAGAAGCCTGAAGTGCTGAATGAAACGGCCTGGGAGGATGGCCTCTACCAAAAGAATCCCTGCCTCCAGATGAGGCACCACTAAACGAACCAGAATGACGAGGCCTCTTGTCAGACCCTTGACCACTCCCTTGAGCTAAAACTATCTCAACTCGCCTGGCCACATTGGCTGCATCCGAGAAAGAAATCTGGCTCCCTGCCTCCTTAGCCATCTGCAATATGATAGGCTGAGCGAGTCACTCAATAAACCTCCTCACTCTCTCTCTCTCTCGGTAGGAAGTATAAGAAGAGCATGATGGGTCAAATCAACAAAACCTAGTCTCGTACTGAGTGACAGTCATAGAACCCTGCTGAAGATGCTCGAACCGCCTGCGATAGTCCTCTCTCTGAGTGATAGGAAGGAACTTCTCGAGAAATAGCTGAGAGAACTTGTCCCAAGTCAAGGCAGGCGATCCAGCTGGTCTAGTCAACACAAAATCATTCCACCATCGATTGGCGGACCCTATCATCTGGAATACAGCAAAGTCAACCCCATTGGTCTCCACTATCCCCATATTCCGCAACACCTCATGAAAGCAGTCAAGATAATCCTGTGGGTCCTCAGAAGCTTCCCAACTGTAATGAACCGGGAAAAGCTTGGTGAACTTGTCCAACCTCAACAAAGCCTCAAAAGACATAGCTGATCCACCAGCGGCCTGAGCCGCAATAACCGACTGAGCTACTCCCATTGGCTGAGCTACTAGAGTCTGAAATTGAGGATCCATCTGCTCCGGAGTGTGGGTAGCAGGAGTCTGGGCTCCTCTCCCAGCCTGAGAGACGGCTGGTGCTACAAGAAATGTGCCAGTCTGAGCTACGCTCTCCATAAGGCCCACTAGATGCACCAAAGCATCCTAAAGTACCGGGGTAGCGATGAACCCCTCTGGAACCTGAGCTGGCCCTACTGAAACGGTCTGGGCCGGAACCTCATCATCAAACTCCACCTGAGGCTCCGCTACTGGAGGTGCTGCTCGAGCTCTAAGCTGAGCTCTGCCCCTGCCTCGGCCTCGTCCTCTGCCCCTCGTAGGAGCTGCCATTAGGGGCTCGGGCTGCTGATCAACTGATGAAACGGTACGTGTTCTCGCCATCTGCGAAAGAACAAGAGTAGAAAGTTCAATTAGCACTGAGAAATCAAATTGCACGACAGAGAAGAATAGAAGTGAAGTTGTTCCTAAACTCTACAGCCTCTAGGGATAAGCACAGGCGTCTCCGTACCGATCCCTCAGACTCTACCTAGCTTGTCCGTGAATTGTGAGACCTAGGCAACCTAGTGCTCTGATACCAACTTGTCACGACCCGGATTTCCCACCGTCGGGATCGTGATGGTGCCTAACTTTTCAAAATTCTAGGCAAGCTAACAGAATAAGATTTAATATGCTAACCACTATCCAAAATAGTAAATAACAATAATTAAACCAAAACAAAGTAAGGAAGTACGGAAATTCATAATATTCCAAAAACTAAAACACGACCCCAAAATCTGGTGTCATAATCCACGAACTTCTAAGAGTCACTACAAATACTGGTTTAAAGAAAATAAATCTATTCTCGAATTAAAAGAAAACAGGAAGACTAGGATAAATGGAAGGGGACTCCAGGGTCTGCGAACGCCGGCAGATCTACCTTGGGTCTCCTGATGGACTGAAGGCAGCAACCCAACTCTGATCAACACGGTCCAGTACCGAGATCTGCACAGAAAGTGCAGAGTGCAGTATCAATACAACCGACCCCATATACTGGTAAGTGCCGAGCCAAACCTCAGCGAAGTAGTGGCGAGGCTAGGACACGACAATAACATGAAACTATGCAGTAAAATCATATACGAGAAAATAACAACAAATGGAAATTTAGCAGGTAATGACGGGAAGGGGAAAAACATGTTGAGAGGAATATTAAATCCTGAAAATAGTATAGTAAAGAAACACAGTAAATATCATGGGTTGCACCAACGAAAGTAATAACATAGCAACAAGTGCACGGTATCACCCTTCGTGCTTTTACTCTCGTCCTCACCATAAGAAACAATAGAAACGGCACGGCATCTGTCGCGCCCCCTTTTTCCCTCTTTGCATCGGAAAATCGGGTTGGTGACATTTGGTTGGGACAACTCTTTCCTTTTGGGAAAGGGGTTTGCATTTGAAGAGTTGCCACCTAATGGTTTAAGGTGCATTAGGACACCTATAAGGTTCAATTCTATGTTTGTTTGATAACCAAAGATAGGGTAAGGGCTTGAAATTATCCTAAGGGGAAGGTGTTAGGCACCCCTAAGGATCCACTAGTGTGGTTCCCGCCCAGATAGTTTCTTTGTGCAATTAACAAGTAAACGGACAAGGCTCAAATAAGAGGGTATTTTAAATACACGAATGTTTGTAAGTGATAAAATAAAACAAAGTTTCGAAAGAGTTATAACTAAACATGCTAACGAATATAAAAGGGGGTCCTAGGTTTATTTGTAATATGGATCACATCAATGCAATACCCGGTAATCACTCCTCAAAAGAGGGGCTACACATGGTATTAGCGCACCGGTCATCACATCCATATCTACCCTTCCCACCCCGTTAAGGTGTTAAAGCGCGGATTGGTCTCGACCTCTATTGCATGCTATTACCCGTCCCATTCCTATCAGTCCCGGAGGAATTTAGGACTACTATTCCTATAAGCAGGAGGATTTTAGGCTGACTTTTGGATTTTAAAGTTAAAAAGACTAAGGCGACATTCAAAACACATAGGACTGCATATTAGGGGGAACATGTAAACAACTAAAGGCTCATATATACCTCCTCAAGTAGAGCACATAAATAGCATGACTTAAAATACATTTAAGGCCAGAAGTACTAAGACGGTGGAATTTCAGATGTTGAAGCAGACCCATTTATTACATAACTCAGATAAGAAGTCTGAATCAGGCCTGCCTGCTGGTTGCAGCAGTTGCTAATTAAACAAAGGCGGATTCAATTTTATCGTTATTACCTAAGGCTTGCCTAAGTGTGTATTGATGATACCCTATAAGCATTATACCTATTACCGATTCCAAAAAAATGAAAAAGCAGTGAGAGTTTTAAACGAGTAATTTGGATCCTATAGGCATGCTTTCTAAACTGCATTAATGAAAGGAGTGAGTTATTTAAACTAATTCAACATAGTACGAGTCAAACTGATTTTAACTAAACTGGTTTCAGATCCTATAGGCATGGTATCTAATTGAGTAGGCAGGATTAATTTGATCATAGCGAAATTCCTATAGGCATGACTTCTATGAAAAAGACTGATTTTAGTCCTGTAGACACGACATCTAGTTTAAGAACTGATTTTAACTTATGGGCATGATGTCTGATTATAGCCATTAGACCCTATAGGCATGATTTTTAAGTGTGAAAGTAAACATGCAGAAATTTACTAATCAGATCCTAAAGGCAGGATATCTACCCTTAAAACATGCACAATTATCGCATCCCTTTTCACTAACCAACACCAATATTCGTTACAACTTATTACAGACCAAAATACTGAATTACAGAAGAAGTGTAAAATAAGAATTTACAACCATAGGAAGCCTGATTCTGACTTACTCTCTGAGTTATGGAACAAACCACCTCAAATGCCACTTGTTTCAAAGACTTTCTCAGACCTGGGTGTGTCAAAGTTCCCTAACGGTCTCAAGGGACCCCGGGCAGTGCTTACCCAGGTTTGCATAACAGGTGAGGAAACCCTTTTGAGAAATTAGGGCTTCATCCATAGTCTAGTTGAAAGATAGTAAAAATCAGATAAGTCACATAAAGAAAAGAGAGTCTGAAACAAGAGCTTTCAATCGAGTCAAGTATGCATTCAAACAAACAATTTCAGACCCAAAGACCTAGGGTTTTCACCAATAATCGAGTTTAAAAGATGGTAAAACAAATAAGTCAAACAAGAACTTAATCAAACCAGAGCACATCTAGTCAAACAGCTTCAGAACTCGAATGAGACCCACAAAGGAATTAGGGTTTTCAACATGTTGACTCAGATAGAAGAACAACATCAGCAAAACATAACAGAATCACAAACAACATTAAAAATCGGAGAAGAGATCTTTTGAAAAACTTAAAGGAAAACCTTAACCAAAAGTTGTTTTGAAATAAAAGTTGAAGAACTTTCGAGAAAAACACTTGACGTTCACAGCAAGTACAGATCTAAAGTAGATCTGAAAAAAGATTAGGGTTTTGAAAAACCCAGAAGAGGTGAGAAAGACCTTGAAAGTTACTGATCTAACCAGGAGAGTCAAGGATCTGACTCAAACGGCCATGGCTGGCCGGAGAAAGGTCAGGGATGACCGGAGGTCATGGATTAGGCAGGGTTTAGGGTGGATTAGGGTGTAGTTTGATGGCGGCGGCTAGGGTTCGTGTTAAGTTTCAGAGAGAGTTGAGAGAGAAGAGGGATTCAGAGGCGGCGGTTGGTTAGAAATGAGGTAGGGTAAGGGGTCGTTTGGGGTTAAAAAGGAAAGGGCGTATAGGAGCCATTGATCTAAATGATCAACGGCAAGGATTAAAAGGGTTAGGTGGGGAGTCCGGGTTGGGTCGTTTAAATAGGTTAGGGGTCGGGTTTGAACGAAATCGGGCCGGGGGGGAATTGGGTCTGATTTGGGGTTCAATTTAGGCTACAATTGAAATGAAATTGGGCTATCATTTAAATAGCCATTTTTCCCTTTTTAAAATTATAAAAAAATAGTAAATTAATTTTTGAAACCAAATTAAAAACCCTAAAATGACTTATAGCATATAATCATTAACGTAAAAATACTGGACTTAATTTTCATGAATATAAAAGCAATTAAATCCTAAATGAGGCCGATATTGCGATAATATGTAAATTAGCTTTAAAAATACTAAATAAATTTGCAAAAATTATCTTAGCTATAATTCAGCATAAATGTGAAAGTCCAATGAATGAATTACCAAAATTATAATTTTGAACATCATTATTGGGTTTTTCTTTCTTTTTTTTATGGATAAAAGATGAAAATAAATTGATTTGAAACCTTTAAAAATTAAGAAAAAATAATAAAATATTTGGACATACTTATATATGCATACATATGCTATTTTGAAGGTATTTTGCATATTGAAAAATATATAGGGAAAAATTGGGTATCAACAGCTGCCCCTCTTTACCCGGGAAGGATGAAAGAGTTGTCGGGTAAAGATATGATGGCCAATTTTAACCGAACGAAATGTTTCGAAGAAGTTAAGCCGCGCCCTGGCTTCTGAGCTGCCTACATATCCCTGGTTTTACAGGAATCGGGCCATATGCAGTTCAGGATCCGTCGGCGGAGTATGCCGATGGAGGCTTTCCAAGAACGGACGCAATATCCAGGATGGGGCGTGTGGGAGGCTTGTGAGAATGGTTAAGGCTTGATATGGCTGCGAGAACTGGAGCGGGCTTGATCCTGCTGGAATGGCTGTTGCTCGCCGGTGTACCTGCAATTAGAAACAATACAAGCGTATACTGTGCATAAATTTAAATATGATGCAAATTCCCGTTGGACCATGAATGCTGTCTTTGAACAGTTAGGATGACGTCTTTAGACCATGATGTCCTGGGCCATAAAGCGTATAATAAAGGATTCGCAGGCCATGAAATGATGTTCTCGGGCCATGTGGATGGTGCCTCCGAACCATGACGCCTTTGAATAATGATATGCAAAAAGATTGAAAGGAATCCTCGGGCCATGACATGGTGTTCTCGGGCTATGAAGATGGTGCCCTCGAACGATGACGCCTTTGGATGGGTTGGCGATATTTCGGCCCATGAAGGATGCTGTAGCATGTGGCGATCTTTCAGCCATGCAATGTGGTGATCTTTCAGCCGTGAAATGTGGCGATCTTTCAGCCATGCAATGTGGCGATCTTTCAGCCATGCAATGTGGCGATCTTTCAGCCGTGCAATGTGGCGACCTTTCAGCCGTGCAATGTGACGATCTTTCAGCCCATGCAATGTGGTATGAGGCGATCTTTCAGCCTATGAGATGCAGTATGAGGCGACCTTTCAGCCTTATGCAAGGATGAAGGCAGTGTTTAGCCTTATGCAAGGATGAAGGCAGTGTTTAGCCTTATGCAATGCAAAAATGCAGATGGAGACAACTTTTATTCTCGGAAGGCAGAATAGTATCCTTATGCAATGCAAAAATGCAGATGGAGACAACGTTAAGTCTCGGAAGGCAGAATGGTAGCCTTATGCAAGAATTAAATGGCAAATGGTAGTAGAGCTTTCTTAGCTGAGAGCGGATTGCGACATTGTGATTGCTGGGGACATCGTGACATACGGAATATCACAGGTGTATGCGGATAGCAAACGTTGGTGAGTGCGACGGTTCTGAGAGTTGTATTCCTGAAAAATGTTTGTCCCATGGGTGTATAATATGTTTGATGATTTTGCAATCCGAGTGCCTGCATCCAAAGAAAAATTGTGAGTTTTTTAAAGGGGAAGGTTAGTTCGTATCCCCGCTGGCTTCGCTTGACCTGCTCGGCTTTGATCTGGTGATACTGTTTGTATCATTGGGGTAGTGTCGCTGAACAAAACAGTTTCAATAATAAACATGCATGATCTTGTAGAAGTATAACATAAATGTATGATAAAAATAGTTTTTAGATGAACCGACGACTGTGATGTGGTTCGAGACATTTCAACCTCTCTCGCTACGGAATTTTGAGGGTCCTCCTCAAAATTCTACCCCAGTTTGATGGGTTGACGCTTCTGGTTGTTGCTTGCGACGATCGACTGAAATTACTCCGAAATTTTGAGGGTCCTCCTCAAAATTCTGCCCCAATTTCCAATTGCGGGGGAAATGAGAATTTTTATTGAATTGTGACCGAACCCATAGGGCTGCCTACGTATCCCCTCTTAAACGAGAATCAGGTCAGACGTAGTTCAATTACATCATATAAGGAAAGCATAAAGATTACACATAATAACGCTTGACTGCATCTGAGTTGATCGGTTTTGGCCAGACTTCCCCGTCCATTTCTGCAAGTGTGAGGGCTCCTCCTGTCAGAACTCGGTGGACCATGTATGGGCCCTGCCAATTGGGAGAGAATTTCCCTTTGGCTTCATCTTGATGCGGAAAAATTTTGTTTAACACCAGCTGCCCCGGTGTGAATTGTCTCGGCTTGACTCTTTTGTTGAAGGCTCTGGACATTCTGTTCTGATAGATTTGACCATGGCAAACTGCGTTCATTCTCTTTCCGTCTATAAGAGCTAGTTGCTCGTAACGACTCTTTACCCACTCTGCGTCGTCGAGCTCAGCTTCCTGTATGGTCCTTAGGGAAGGAATTTCTACTTCGGCGGGGATGACGGCCTCTGTACCATAAACCAGCATGTAGGGAGTTGCCTCGGTTAATGTGCGGACTGTGGTGCGATACCCCAATAGAGAAAATGATAACTTCTCGTGCCACTGCTTATGCTTCTCTATCATTTTACTTAATATTTTCTTGATATTCTTGTTGGCGGCTTATACAGCTCCATCCATTTGAGGTCTGTAGGCTGTGGAATTCTTATGTTTGATTTTGAAGGTTTCACACATAGTTTTCATCAAGTCACTATTGAGGTTGGAGCCATTGTCAGTAATGATCGACTCTGGAATCCCAAATCGACAAACAACACGGTCGCGGACAAAGTCTGCCACGACTTTCTTAGTTACCGCTCTGTAAGATGCTGCTTCGACCCATTTGGTGAAGTAGTCAATTGCCACTAGGATAAACCTGTGTCCATTGGAAGCGGCAGGCTCGATTGGTCCAATAACGTCCATTCCCCAGGTGGCGAACGGCCATGGTGAGCTTGTTGCATTAAGCTCATTTGGAGGTACCTTTATCATGTCTGCATATATCTGACAGCGATGGCATTCCGGATGTACTGGATGCAGTCCGTCTCCATAGTCATCCAAAAGTAACCAGCTCGTAGTATCTTCTTTGCTAAGATAAAACCGTTCATGTGCGGACCGCAGGTCCCAGCATGAATTTCTTCTAGTAGCCCGGATGCTTCCTTTGCGTCGGCACACCTTAGTAATCCAAAATTGGGAGTCCTCCTATACAGGATTCCTCCGCTGTGAAAGAAGTTGGTGGACAATCTCCAAAGTGTGCGTTTCTGAGTAGGATTTGCAAGCTCTGGGTACTCTCCTTTTGCCAAATATTCCTTGATATCATGAAACCAAGGCTTTCCTTCTGCTTCTTCTTCAACGTAGGCACAGTAAGCTGGCTGATCATGGATCTTTACTGGGATGGTATCAATGAAATTCTTATTTGGATGTTGTATCATAGATGACAGGGTAGCCAATGCATCGGCGAACTCATTCTGGACTCTGGGAACATGCTGGAACTCCGTCTTCGTGAACCTTTTCCTCAATCCCTGAACATGATGCAAATATGGGAGTATCTTGAAGTTCTTGGTTGCCCATTCCTCTCGTACCTGATGTATAAGTAAGTCTGAATCTCCAATTACTAGCAGCTCTTGAATGTTCATGTCAATGGCCATTTTGAGCCCTAAGATGCAAGCTTCGTACTCGGCCATATTGTTGGTGCACGGGAACCTGAGTTTGGCGGACAGCGGATAATGCTGACCGATTTCTGATACTAGGACTGCTCCTATGCCACTCCTTTGAAATTTGCTTCTCCATCGAAAAACATTATCCAACCGTCATAGGATTCTGCAATATCTTCTCCTATGAATGATACCTCTTCATCAGGAAAATACGTTTTCAGGGGTTCGTATTCTCCATTCACGGGATTCTCGGCAAGGTGGTCTGCCAGTGCTTGTCCCTTGACCGCTTTCTGAGTTACATAAACAATGTCGAACTCACTCCACAGGATTTTCCACTTGGCTAGCTTGCAGGCAGGCATGGGCTTCTGAAAGATGTACTTCAAAGGGTCCATCCTTGATATGAGATATGTAGTATAGGCGCAGAAGTAATGCCTCAGCTTCTGAGCTACCCAAATCAAAGCACAACAGGTGCGCTCTAACAGAGAATACCGGGCCTCGTACGGGGTGAACTTCTTACTGAGATAATAAATGGCCTGCTCCTTCCTCCCCGTTTCATCATGCTTCCCCAGAACGCAACCGAAAGCTCCATCCAATACTGCAAGGTAGTGTAATAGGGGTCTACCTGGCTCAGGCGGGACCAAGACTGGTGGTGTTAACAATACTCCTTGATTCTGTCGAAGGCCTTTTGGCAGTCATCAGTCCATTCGGTGGCGGCATCCTTCTTCAAATCTTAAAGATCAGCTCACAAATAACCGTAGACTGTGCTATGAATCAGCTGATGTAGTTGAGCTTTCCCAAGAAACTCATCACGTCGTTCTTGTTCCTTGGAGGTGGCAATTCTTGAATAGCTTTGACTTTTGATGGATCCAGTTCTATTCCTCGGCGACTCACAATGAACCCAAGCAATTTCCCAGCAGGAACCCCAAATTCGCACTTCACGGGGTTCAGTTTTAGGTTGTACCTTCGCAATCTATTGAAGAACTTCCTCAAATCTTCCATGTAATCAGTGGCCTTCTTGGACTTGACGATGACATCGGCTACATATACCTCAATCTCCTTGTGTATCATATCATGGAAAAGGGTAGTCATGGCCCTCATGTAGGTGGCCCCTGCATTCTTCAGGCCGAACGACATCATCTTGAAACAGTACATTCACCATGGTGTAATGAAAGCCGTTTTCTCAGTATCTTCTTCATCCATCCAGATCTGGTGATAACCAGCGAAGCAGTCTACAAATGACTGCAGTTCATGCTTGGCACAATTGTCAATCAGGATGTGTATGTTCGGCAAAGGAAAGTCGTCTTTCGGACTGGCCCGGTTGAGATCCCGATAGTCGACACAGACTCTGACCTTCCTGTCCTTCTTTGGTACTGGCACGATGTTGGCTAACCATGTCGGGTATTCTACTAACCTGAGAACCTTAGCTTTGACTTTCTTAGTGACTTCTTCTTTGATTTTCAAACTCATATCCGGCTTGAACTTTCTGAGCTTTTGCTTTGCCAGAGGACATGTCGGATCGGTTGGCAGTTTATGGGCCATAATAGACGTACTCAGACCAGTCATGTCATCATACGCCAGGCGAATATGTCCTCATATTCCTTTAGGAATTCTGCATATGCTTTCTTCTCTGATGGCGATAAGTGAATGCTGATTCGTGTTTCCTTGACATTTTCTGCATCTCCCAGGTTAACAATTTCGATTTCGTCCAGGTTGGACTTAGGTCTGTTCTCAAAGTTCTCAACTTCTTTGATAATCTCATCCGGTATGTCATCTTCCTCTGAATCAATGTTCGTTTGTGGCGTTGTCTCATCAAGATAAGTAATAGTAATGTTGTATAAGTAAAGTAACGAGAAAAATAATAATGAGTGTTGATTTATAAGAAAAGTCAAAATGCTTCGATAAATTGCATAACTGTTTTGAACATTGGAGATCTTATTGCGGGAATGGAAAAATGCGAGAGGAAAAATTATTTAGTAAAGAGAAAAAAATAGTGCATGATGCTTGTTTTAGCCTTGCTACCCCGAGGCTCGCCGGGCTCTGGTTGTCCTGATAGTCCAGTTATTGAGGCGTGCCCCTCTGCTTACAGCCTGTATGGAGGGGCCTTCCTCCCCCTCCTCCTCGAGAAGAACACAACAGTCCATGTCATTGTCTTCTAGGAATAAGTTCTTCACCGCTACCAGTGCCTCCTCTTCATCTGACCCATATACAATGTCGGCTTGTTGGAAAGTCTGCTCCAAACGCGATATTAGCTGCTCCAGTGGATAGTAAGGACCCCGCCATGGTGGTGACCAGTTGTTGAACTCCTCCCAGGTGTAATCATATCCCAGACCGAAAGTAGTGCCATGTTTCTTGAGCTTTATGGGCTTAGCGATTCCTTGGAGGTTCTTGCCGAGCCCTTTGCCAGGTTCGTACCCACTCCAATTTAGTATGCTCTCAATTTTGTTATCCCACCATTTGTCCTTGTCGACAGCATTGACCCGCTCGATGTGGTGGTAGGTCTCTCCGCCTAGCGTTTTTCTTCCTTCGATTGCCGGAATGGTCCGGCGACTGTATATAGGGTTACTACCGTCGCCGTGAATGATCACCTCTTCATGATTCCATTCGAACTTTACTGCCTGATGCAGTGTTGACACTACCGCCCCAGCAGTATGAATCCATGGCCGTCCCAACAGCAGGTTGTAAGATGCTGGCACGTCTATCACCTGGAAATCGACATCGAATCATGTTGGTACCATTTGCAAGCATAGGACAATCTCACCGATGGTGGACCTTTGAGAACCATCGAAAGCTTTCATATTGATTGCCCCATCCTTTATCTCGTGCAGTCCCTTACCCAACTTCTTGAGTGTTACCAGTGGACAAATGTTGAGACTAGACTCTCCATCGATCAGGATTCTGGTGATAAAATAGTCCTCGCATTCCACGGTGATGTGCAGCGCCTTGTTGTGCCCCAAACCTTCAGTTGGCAGCTCGTCCTCATGAAAGATGATCTTTTGGCTCTCCAACACTTATCCTACCATGTTAGCCATTTCCCCACCGGTGATGTTGCCTGGAACGTATACTTCACTCAGCACCTTCAGCAGAGCATTCTTGTAGCAAAGCAAGAATGGAGATTTGCGCTGGTGTTTTGTTCAACTGGTCGATGACCGAGTATTCCTTAGCCTGAATCTTTCCCCAAAGATTGTCCAGACCTGTCTCAATGATGGGTGGCCGGTTGGAGGCCTGCTTTCTTGACTCGGCTAGATGTTCGGGGGCATAGACTCTACCAGTTCTTGTCATACCCTGGACTGCAACAGTCTCTTCAAACTTGACTTTGCCTCTCCTCCTAGCCTCGGCTGTATAATCCCAGGGTATAGCTTTGTATGGAATGACGGCATGGTGGACATCGCCATTGGGATTGGCGTGTCCATCTTTACTCCGAACGGAGCATGTGCCTTGGGTGGTAAAACTGCAACCTCAAACGGTGTGGTGCACTTACCGGAGACACGAATTCGACCTCAATTGGCGCTATTCGACCTCAATTGGCGTTGGTGTCTTTGCAGACGATGTTGCTTCAAATTAGAGTGGTACAGACATATTTACTTCTGTGACCTCAGACGGTTGGATCTGGACTATGATGGGGTTGAGAGTAACTATTGGCTTCTTTGGGTCATCACCTTCTGCGATCAAACCTATTAAACCCTCGGGATCCCAATCATCCTCTATTTCAATCATATGAATGCCTCCACCCTTATGGTCTGGCAGAGGGTTATTGCGGACATTTGGAGCGGGTTCCTTTGCTAGAATAATCTTGTTATCAATTAAAGTCTGGATCTTATCTTTCAAGGAACGACATTCATCGATGGTATGCCCTTTCATGCCGGAGTGGTATGCACAGGATTTGTTTGGGTTAACCCACTAAGAAGGGTTCTCAGGGGTTGCAGCAGGGATGGGGGTGACATAACCAGCAGCTTTGAGTCTCTCGTACAAGTGGTCAATGGGTTCAGCAATGGCTGTATATTATTTTGGAGGTCTGCGATCAAAATTAGGTCGGGGTCTAGGCAAGTTTTGGCATGCAGGAGGTGATTGATCGTGGGATGGTTAAGCATTGTAGGTTTGGTAGACGTGTGAGGGTTAGGAATATCTGGGCGAAGTAGGCTGATATGTGGGAGGTGGAGGTGATTGATAAGTGGGTGGTGGAGCTTGATAGGAGGGTGAAGGTGCTTGGTAATTTGGAGTTGGCTGATATGTGAGTGGAGGTGTTGGGTAAGTCTAGTATTTAATAGGAGATATGGTCCTTTGTGCAACCATCACGGCCCCTATGTCTCTTTTCTTGGACACACCACCGGACTGCAAGGCCTTATTCATAGCTTGCAAGGCTTCGAAATTTGTAACCATACCGCTTTTGATACCCTCTTTAATCCTTTCACCCAGTTTGATAATGTCGGAGAATTTGTGGCTCTCGATCATCATTAGTCGTTCATAATACTGCGGGTCCTGAGCCCGGATAAAGAATTTGTTCATCTGTTCCTCCTCTAAGGCAGGTCTGACCTTAGAGGCTTCGGACCTCCATCAAGTAGCATACTCGCGAAATGTTTCTGTAGGTTTCTTCTTCAGATTCTGAATATAGAACACATCCGGTGCATTTTCTGTGTTAAACCTAAACCTGTCCATAAAGTCGGACGCCATGCCTACCCAGCTTGACCACTTCTTTGGATCTTGGCTGATGTACCAGGACAGCGCATCTCCTTTCAGACTCCTCATGAACAGCTTCATGCGGATTCTCTCGTCTTTCCCTACTCCAACCAGCTTGTCACAGTATGTCCTCAAATGGACCCTTGGATCCCCTGTACCATCAAACATTTCGAACTTCGGAGGTTTGTACCCCTCGGGCAGTTCGGCATTAGGCTGTATGCAAAGATCTTCATAGCTCAGCCCCTCAATTCCCTTACTTCCTTCAACGCCTTGAATCCGGCTAGTCAATTTCTTAAGCTCCTCAGCCAGGTTCCTGATGAGCAAGTCTTTTTCATCAGAC
The DNA here is from genome assembly GCF_001879085.1 of Nicotiana attenuata. Lineage (NCBI taxonomy): Eukaryota > Viridiplantae > Streptophyta > Magnoliopsida > Solanales > Solanaceae > Nicotiana > Nicotiana attenuata. The sequence continues at coordinate 236,584 of NW_017670452.1, forward strand.
TCGGGTGCATTTGAGATAGGTTGGGTGGAGTGTGGCATGGTCTCCACGTAGACGCGGGTGTTATGGTGGGTGTGAAAGTGATCATTTGTGAAGTTTTGGAGTTCTGTAATGAGTAGCGGAGTGTTGTTTGGGGTATTTCAGGTGTTGCATTGGGCCTTTGGGGGAATAGTGTGAGGAGCGGGATGACTCTGTTGCTTTGGGATGTTTTGAGGCGGTGTAGGGTTTTTAGTATTGGGAAAGGTGATATCTGGTGTGCTGAGGGAAAATGACAGGCTTGCCAGGTTCCGAACCTGATCGAGCTCTTCCTGGAATTTCAGCAATTTCTGTTCAAGTTGGGATACATTTTCCTTGGAAACCTGAGTACCATGGCAATTAGTGGCCTCTACCCGTTCAGTTGAATTCTCCTTTCTGACGTTGTTCAAATCTTCCATCTTGCCTTTGCTCTTGTTTTTGACAGGACTAAGAGGAGGAGTGGGTGGAGGGCCCCTGGATCTCGTGGAATAGGATGATGTTGCCAGAGTGCACGAACTAACCTTTGGGGAGGGGAATAACAAAACAAAAATAAAACAAAAAGGTAACCATGTTAGTGAGGGTCGTAAAAAGTATTGCACGTAGTGTGGGAATACAAAGCGCGCCCTAATTTGGGGACCTCTTTATGCCTGAGGTGGGCCTAGCGACAAATTAATTTGGAGAACTTAGGATGCTAAATGCCTCATCTTATTGATAAAAATAAGATGAATCCCAAATTGACATTAAATAAACAGGAAATGAAAAATCACTAATGGCCATTGGCCTTATTACATTTTAAAGCGAAAAAGATAAATTCCTATCTACTTGGTCCCAGAAGGACCTTCCCCAGATTCGGCATCCTTGGCTCCATCGAACAGCTTTCCCAGCTCACGAAGTCCAAGCAACAGGTAGGCCCTGGCTAGATGTCTGCCTTCGGTCCCTTCAACATTTTGGCAGTCTTCGACCCTTTTGAGAAACCTTCTCTCCAACTCCACTATGCCTCGCTCCAAGTATCTCAGTCACTTGTTGGCACTGACAGCCATGTCCTTCTATTCCTCAATTAACTTCTGGTTGGACTCTTGTATCTCGCGGTGTTCGCTTTCGTACTCCCGGATTCTTTTGCGCAGTTGGTTGTATTTGACCTGTGCCTCGGCCTTTTCATCTATAATCCTGTGGCCTCGAGTAAACCCTGGCTGGCCCAGACCATCATGATTGTCTTCCAACCAACCTGAGTAGAAAGGAGCGCAACCAGCATGATACCTGTCTGGATCGATGGTATCTCTCCCCATTATGATCTTGCAGTGCTACATATGCTGAGCTTGGCACTTGTAAGGACTATCATCATTCTGGAAGTCAGCCCGAAAATGACTCATCTTGTCGACCCTGGGTATAACCTGCTTCCTACCAGCTTGTCTCATAACTCGGAGAGGGACGTAAGGATAGGTTCCTCTCAGACCAATCAATATCAGGAAAGGTGCATCTCTGGATCGGGTGATGAACTCCTCGGTCGGAAACCACTCGAACATCCATTGGACCTGTTCTTCAGTTAGATTATCAAATAGCTCTACCCATCCTTTGGCATCTTCTGGTTGAGCGAACATATTGGGTATGTAATTCATTCGCTTTGGATGATGGAAAGCGATGTGATCATCCCAGTCCCTTCGCTGAATCTCTTGTCGGTATTCGCCCCTTTGGAGATGTTCCATGAGCCAGAGTTGAAGTAATAAATTGCAGCCTTCGAAGTGTTTTGCCCCTTGTTGACACTTCTCCAAGGCTCGATATATTTTGGCAATGATCATGGGCACGATGCTGAATGGCTGCCCACCAATCCCTTCCATTAGGGTCTTAGTTACCATAGCCAGCCCGGTGTGGATTCTTGCTTTCTTCATCAGAAACACGATCAGCCCCAGGAAACAAAACATGAAGACGAAGACCCTTCGATGGATGTGCCCCAAGGATGTGATGGCAAACTCGTCAAGGTAGGTACGGTAGGATTTGCTGTGACCGTACCTTTCATACAAATAGTCAAAAGGGATGTAGGATTCCTTCAGACATGTCAATTCTGGATTCTTCTTTAAACCCATCATTTTGAGGAAACCCCTGCCTTTACGGTTCTCAGGCATTAGCAGACCCGGAGTTTCCCATACTAGACCGGCCAATCCTCCTATCTCCTCTAGCAAGGGTGTCATTTCAATGTCCCCAAAGCGGAATACAGTCCTTTCACAATCCCAAGATAGTGTGGAAGCTTCTATGATCTTGTTATTGGGTTGGACCTCCAGGAGGGAAGGTAGGTTTCCCAGATACTTTCTAACGAGAGTTTGATCACTAGCGTGAAGATCTTTCCACCAGCCTAGCAGTCTTGGGTGCATGTTGGTGACCATGCCGAATCTGGGGACTTCGTGCCTCATATTTCTGCAAGGCAAATAAGGTTAGACCCTTCCCCCACCGGACTCGACTATTTAATATCAATGATTAGCATAAAACATTTAGTTCTCCAAATAAATGCACAGAACGTGGTGATGTCCGTTTGGGTTTAGGAAAACCCAGTGGACTTTGGACAAGGCTATCTTAAAGGATCATTATGTGGACGACATAACTGACCCGGATAGGTTTGACCATGATGCATGCACAATTTGAACAGAGTAAGGTTTCTATGGGGTTTTAGACCGGTATCCTTGAGCGGACAACTCAAGGGGGAAAGGCACGGAACCGTCGACTGCACCGCTGATTGACTGGTATTACCGCAAATATGCCTTTCCGGACTTAAGGGGTAATAATATAGGAAGAGTGCAACCACTTATTATAAGCGTTGCTATGGTATTTGTTTGGCACGAGTGGAGTATGATGTTGAGAATGATTATGCAATGATTAAAAAGCATGTTGACATGTATTTGCACATTAAGAAAGCGATAAATACAGTAGTTTCACAAATGTAAAGCAATAAAGAAAAGAAAACAAGGAAGATATGTCATTTTAGCTTCGAAAGAAATTAAGTGCTTAAAGGAATTAAACAGATAATTGCACATAAGGAGAGGTACAAATTCACAAGAATAATCTTAAATGGTAAAAGCCTAAAGATCCCCAATGGAGTCGCCACGCTGTCGCGCCCCCTTTTTCCCTCTCTGCATCGGAAAATCGGGTTGGTGACATTTCGTTGGGACAACTCTTTCCTTTTGGGAAAGGGGTTTGCAATTGAAGAGTCTCCACCTAATGGTTTAAGGTGCATTAGGTCACCTATAAGGTTCAATTCTAAGTTTGTTTGATAACTAGAGATAGGGTAAGGGCTTGAAATTATCCTAAGGGGAAGGTGTTAGGCACCCCTCAGGATCCACTGGTGTGGTTCCCGGCCAGATAGTTTCTTAGTGAATTTGTGCAATTAACAAGTAAACGAACAAGGCTCAAATTAGAGGGGATTTTAAATACACGAATGTTTGTAAGTGATATAATAAAACAAAGTTTTGAAAGAGTTATAACTAAACATGCTAATGAATATAAAAGGGGGTCCTAGGTTTATTTGTAATATGGATCACATCAATGCAATACCTAGTAATCACTCCTCAAAAGAGGGGCTACACGTGGTATTAACGCACCGGTCATCATATCCATATCTACCCTTCCCACCCCGTTAAGGTGTTAAAGCGCGGATTGGTCTCGACCTCTATTGCATGCTAAGCAGGAGGATTTAAGGCTGACTTTTGGGTTTTAAAGGTAAAAAGACTAAGGCGACATTCAAAACACATAGGACTGCATATTAGGGGGAACATGTAAACAACTAAAGGCTCATATATACCTCCTCAAGTAGAGCACATAAATAGCATGACTTAAAACACATTTAAGGCCAGAAGTACTAAGACAGGGGAATTTCAGATGTTGAAGCAGACCCATTTATTACATAACTTAGATAAGATGTCCGAATCAGGTCTGCCTGCTGGTTGCAGCAGTTGCTAATTAAACAAAGGCGGATTCAATTTTATCGTTATTACCTAAGGCTTGCCTAAGTGTGTATTGATGATACCCTATAAGCATGATACCTATTACTGATTCCAAAAAAATGGAAAAGCAGTGAGAGTTTTAAACGAGTAATTTGGATCCTATCGGCATGCTTTCTAAACCGCATTAACGAAATGAGTGAGTTGCATAAACTAATTCAACATAGTACGAGTCAATCTGATTTTAACTAAACTGGTTTCAGATCCTATAGGCATGGTATCTAATTTAGTAGGCAGGATTTATTTGATCATAGCGAATTTCCTATAGGCATGACTTCTATAAAAAAGACTGATTTTAATCCTGTAGACACGACATCTAGTTTAGAAACTGATTTTAACTTGTGGGCATGATGTGTGATTATAGCCATTAGACCCTATTGGCAGGATTTTTAAGTGTGGAAGTAAACATGCAGAAATTTACTAATCGAATCCTAAAGGCAGGATATCTACCCATAAAACATGCACAATTACCCCATCCCTTATCATTAACCAACCCAAATATTCGTTACAACTTATTACAAACCAAATACTGAATTACAGAAGAAGTGTAAAACAAGAAGTTACAACCATAGGAAGCCTGATTCTGACTTACTCTCTGAGTTATGGAACAAACCACCTCAAATGCCACTTGTTTCAAAGACTTTCTCAGACCTGGGTGTGTCAAAGTTCCCTAAGGGTCTCAAGGGATCCCGGGCAGTGCTTACCCAGGTTTACGTAACCAGATAGAGATGAGTGCAGTGTGGAAGGGCCAACCCTTATGTGTCCAAGTTCAGAGGGAGCTCATGGGTCCCAAGGCAAAGCTCACACAAGAGGGGCAGAACCTAAGTTCTAAGAGTATAGTGGAAGTGGAGAAACAGAGATTTTATTTAAAACTGGGTTGAGAATAGTATGGGGGTAAGGGTGATTTGAAAACGGTAGTAGTAAAACTTAAATTACACAGAATCAGTAATTGCACAAAAAGGGTCAGGTTTGGGACATGCACAATAATAGATGATGCTGGCATGCCCACAAACCAGCCAGAGAACAGAAGCACATAGGAGGATATGGGGTTTGGGATTCATAAGTCAGCAAGTCACATAATCAAGTGACTGACAGAGTGCATACATAAGGGAACACGTTAATTTAGAAAGGGGAGGGAGCAGATTACAGCATCTTAGTAATGAAACTTGATTGCATACACATAAGCAGAAACATGCAAGAGTGAAGGAAACAGTTAAAGAAACATGTTGTTGTTGTTGATTCTTGAAGATTAACTAGGACATACCAGTAAGAGGCAAAGTGCAGAAAGAGAACTACGCAGATTTCCACAGCCTAGCATTGGCTTTCAGCCGGCTAGACAAGGCAGTAACACAAGTAGTAACAGAGAAAAGGGAGAGAGTTTTGAGTGAAGTGTGTGTTTTGAACTCAGATGGTTCGTCCGTGTCTTTGAAAGAAGAGGGGTGCGGGGTATTTATAGTTTTTTTGAAAACGAGTGAAGGAGAGGTAATAAGTAAAGTCTTGATACAAACATGGAAACAACCACAAGTCAGAATTAATTAATCAAGTGATTCCCCTTTAATTAAGAAATCGCTGTCTAACGGGTAGCAGCAGGTCTAATTAAGGATAGAAAATCAGTTTGGAAGCAGACTGATTATTGTCACATAAGGGGTAGTAAAAGCATGCAGTGAACAATCGAGTCTAAGTACAAAAATATGCTTATTTTGGGAAAGAATCAGCAAGGTAAAACATCACAGTAAAGGGAAAAGAATCAATTAATTTTAAACAGGCGAGTGAAATTAGGGTTCATAAAAGGAAAGTTTTTGAAATCAGTCACAAGATTAAGATCAATCAAAGAAGAATATGCTTCTTCACTTCAGCATATAAACAGAGTGAACAGAAACATCAGACATGCGAGGCCAAGCACATTGGCAAAAGAAACAGCATACAATAGTAGCAGAAATAAGCATAGGATTCAGTAGTGAACAAAGTTAGATAGTCAGGGCTCACACGTATCGCCAAAGTGAAGAAGAAAGTCAAAACAAGTAAAGGTCTTATAGTTATAGGTGAGGAAACCCTTTTCAGAAATTAGGGCTTCAGCCATAGTCTAGTTGAAAGATGGTAAAAATTAGATAAGTCACATAAAGAAAAGAGAGTCTAAAAAAGAGCTTTCAACCGAGTCAAGTATGCATTCAAACAAACAATTTCAGACCCAAAGACCTAGGGTTTTCACCAATAATCGAGTTTAAAAGATGGTTAAACAAATAAGTCAAATAAGAACTTAATCAAACCAGTACACATCTAATCAAACAACTTCAGAACTCGAATGAGACCCACAAAGGAATTAGTGTTTTCAACATGCTGACTCAGATAGAAGAACAACATGAGAAAAACATAACAGAATCACAAACAACATTAAAAATCGTAGAAGAGATCTTTTGAAAAACTTAAAGGAAAACCTTAACCAATAGTTGTTTTGAAAGAAAAGTTGAAGAATTTCGAGAAAAACACTTGACATTCAGAGCAAGTACAGATCTAAAGTAGATCTGAAAGAAAATCCAAGGATCTTAAAGACTAGGGTTTCGAAAAACCCAGAAAAGGTGAGAAAGGCCTTGAAAGTTACCGATCTAACCAGGGTTCTCTGACAAAAAGTACAAGTCGTGCACAACTAGAACGTGACAGAAGAAAGTGACCATCTGGCAACTGTTACAGAAGAGGAACACAACTAGGACCCAGTTTGTTGGTGTGTCCTGACAGGAGGTACAAAGCCCACTATCCAGCTGGAACGCAACTGCCTAGAAGTGGCTGTGCAGATTGTACAACAGTCACTTCTCATTGGGAAGAAGTATACACCTTGAGTTGACATCACTATCTATTGTGACATCTTTTGTGATAAAACAACCTGGTGCAAGATATACTATTCTTTGTGCATTCGGTGATATTCTCTCAAGCATAACAAAGTTCATCTAGCATTGAAGTCACTGGTGTGTCAAGAACAAGAAGAAAACTCCACTAAGGATCTATTTCTAACCGAGTCTTATGTACGTCCATAGTTGAGTTGTAATCTTGTTAGTTGTTCTACATTGTAATTCCTAGTTTGCTTTCTTAATAGCGCTGTCTTAGGAACAAACCAAATTCGTAAACCTTAGAGTTTATGTTGTGACTAGGAATAGTCATAAGTTAAATCCTCTGTAACTAGGAGAGTTATAGAGTGGCTTGTGATGGTGCATCACAAATTAGTTTGAAGTCTTTGCAAAAAGGTGTTTGCAAAGTGGCTTGTAATAGGTAGATTACAAGTTAGTCGAAGTTTAAAGCCTACAGGTGTAGGTCGTGGTTTTTTGATCCCCTTGTGTGGGATTTTTCCACGTAGAAAATCTCTGGCCTTCTTTATATTCAGTCGTTACTGCATTCTACGTATCGGTCTCATAGAGGACCATTTACTCTATAGTTTGGTGGACTCACAAAAGTCAACAATTGGTATCAGAGCAGGTTTCTCCTATCAGGCTAATACCTAAGAGGAATCCTCAATGGCTGCTCCACCAAGCTTTGAAGAAGGACAATCAACCTATAGACCTCCCAGATTCAATGGTCAATACTACGGCTGGTGGAAGACCAGGATGTATGATTTCATTATGGCAGAAGATTCATAGCTGTGGGACATTATATGTGATGGTCCACATGTTCCCATGGAGAAGATTGAAGAAACAGGGCAAATGGTGCCGAAAGGAAGAAGAGAGTACAACGACATTGACAGAAAAGTTGTAGAAAAGAACTACCGTGCCAAGAAAATCTTGATGTGTGGCATAGGACTTGATGAGTACAACAGAGTCTCAGCTTGTGAAACTGCCAAAGAAATATGGGAGGCGTTGCAAACCGCTCATGAAGGAACCACTCAGGTCAAACAATCCAAGATTGACATGCTCACCAGAGAATATGAACTCTTTAGGATGAAGGATGATGAATCTATACAAGATATGCACACTAGATTCACCTCCATCATAAATGAGCTTCATTCACTTGGAGATGTCATTCCCAGAAATAAGCTCGTAAGGAAAATTCTCAGCGTCCTACCTAGGTGTTGGGAAAGTAAGGTAAATGCCATCACGGAAGCTAAAGATCTACAGACTCTAACCATGGATGAGTTGATTGGTAATCTGAAAACTTACGAGATGAAAAGAAAGAAAGACAGTGAAAGAAGAGAGCCTAAGAAGGAAAAGAACCTGGTGCTTAAAGCTGAAAGGAGTGATTCAAGTGATGAAGATAGTGACATGGCCTATCTCACTAAGAGATTCCAAAAATTGGTTCGAAGAAATGGTGGCATACCAAAGAAGGGCAGTTCAAGTAAAACAAGGAACAACGATCTCTGTCACGGATGTGGAAAGTCAGTGCATTTCATCAAAGACTGCCCACTCGCGAAACAGGAGCAGTACAAGCAAAATCCTAACAAAGCAGGAAAAAGGAACCTGGTTCCAGAGAAAAGACCAAGAATCCGAAAGGGAATCAGATGCAGAAAATAGTTCCTTGATGGCAGTGGAAACTGAAGCAACGAAGTACGACTCACTGTTTGCGCTGATGGCTCAGTCAGATGATGATGATGAAGAAGATGAAGACGATGAGGTAAGCTTCTGGGATGTTTTTGAGAAATCTGAAAACCTACTCTTCCAAGAAGCTAAGGTCTTTATCAAATGTCTTAATTGATGCCTACTATATCCTTATAAACGTAAGGAGATCCTCACAATAGAACTAGGAGAGGCAGAGAAATCTAGAGATGATCTAGTGGTCTGTGTAGTAGACCGAGATGAGACCATAGCTAATCTTGAAATAGAAAATGAGGCCTTGAATGAAAGAATAACTAGTGTGGAAAATGAGAGAGATGACCTGATTGAAGTAGTTGTTGATCTAAAAGAAACAATAGAAGGCCTTAACAATGAGAAGCACACCTTAGAAGAAAAAGTTGCATCTACTGAAGAGGAAAGGGATGACCTGTTTGCAATATGCGCTGATCTAGAGGAAACCATTGAGGGACTCAATAGAGAACATAGGAATGTAAGTGATGGGCTTAAGGTCTTTTAATCTATGTTTTGATGATCTAACTAACTTTCTGTATGGAACCAGATAAAAGACCAAGAATGATAGTAAAGTGTCAGGGGGAACATATGGGAAACATGTGTAAGTAAGGGCATAAAGTCAGGGGGAACTTGTGGTCTCCTGATATTCAATCTGGTTCTCTGAACTCTAACTCCTTGTTTTCAATACTAAGTTTGTCATCATCAAAAAGGGGGAAATTGATAGGATTGATAGGTTTTCAATATCTTTGCCTTGTGTTTTGATGATCTAACAAACTTAATGTCAAGAACCAGATAGGGAACCTGACTCACTTGGATTACACTGCATCTAACGGATTCCAGCCAAATGTGAACTTGCTACAGTTTCACGAGGTAGGAACCCAGACAAGGACCTGATACTCTTCTGGGTTCCTCACGGCAGTACAAAGTCAATTGGACACAGCTGGAAACAAAGATTATGCTGCACTACACTGTTTCCAGCGCCCACTCATTCTCTGACCAACTCAAGTGCTCACATCACTTCAAGTGATCATTCTCAAGGTGTACCTACAATGAGTCTATACAAAGCATCATTCAAGTTACTCAACTCAAGACAATCTGGGCGGTGTGCACAAGAACCAGATCAGGAACCTGATCCCTTGGTACTTCTCTGACAGAAGTCCAAGTCAACTATACAGCTGGAACGCAACTAAGTGACTGATCGCAACTGTACAAAGAGGAACACAATAGGGACCTGGTCCCTTAGGGTTCTCTGACAGAAGTACAAAGTCAACTACAGCTGGAAAGCAACTGCAGAGAGTGACTGCCTGCAACAGTGCAGCAGACAGTGCAGCAGCCACTTTCCATTTATATTTGACATCACCATTGAGATTGGACATCACTAAGGATGTCTTGTGTAGTATAAACCTTATGCAAGGCACAAGATTCAGGTTTAACGCTTGCAAACTCAGAAAAGTAAAATATTCTCTCAAGTGTTCAAGAACCTCTCTCAAGAACAAAGCTGTTTCAACCTCAAGGACCTGATCCAAGATCGAAGACATTTTAAGTCCTTATGTTTGTAGAGTCTTTGTAATTTTTTCTTCATTGTAACTCCTATCCAGCTTTCTTAGAAGTATTGATTAGGTTGAGTCATAAGAAAAATCCTTTCTAACCGTAGGGTAACAAAGTGGCTTGTGGTGGAAACATCACAAGTTAGTCGAAGCCTTTGTAATAGTAGTGTGAGAAAGTGGCTTGTGGTGGAAATACCACAAGTTAGTCAAATTCTTTGTAACTAGGATAGTCATAGAGTGGCTTGTGATGAGAGCATCACAAGTTAGTTGAAGTCTTTACAATAAAGTTATTGTGAAATGGCTTGTAATAGGGAGATTGCAAGTTAGTGAAGTTAAAAGCTTACAGGTGTAGGTCGTGGTTTTTTGATCCCCTTGTGTGGGATTTTTCCTCGTAAAATCCATGGCCTTATTTACATTCAGCTTTACTAGCATTCACAACAGAACTCGATAAAGGACCAGATACTCAGCTATTTGGTGGACTCACACAAACTTAGCACTGTATCAAACTGATATAGGACCAGATCCCTATACAGTTTGGTTCATCAGTACTTTCAGAGGAAACACATAGAGAACCCAGTTCTCTATACAGTCTGGTGGATGCACAGTCTCTAACAGTAAGTCTTGGGAAAGGGAAGGAAGTAGCCAATGAGGCGTACATCATGCTTGAAAAAGAGTTAAATGTTGTAAAAACCAGTCTTTGCAGTGAACTCGAGAGGAATCAGCAACTCCAAGCTGAGTTGGAGAAAGTAAGAAATGATCTTGAGAAATCCTTGAAGTGGACCTGGTCCTCAGATGTTGTTACTGCCATGTATCTCAACAATAGTGGGAACAAGCAGGGCATCGGGTTCCAAAGGGAGAAAACTCCCTACAACCCACACAGCAAGTATGTCATTGTACCTGATAACTGGCTATGTACCCACTACGGAAACAATGGGCATTTTGAAGAAAATTGTCAGGACAGGGTTCAGTCTGCTCAGAAGAACAAAGCGTTCACTGATAGAGTGACTACTAGCAAAGGACCAGGTACCACTCGCAAAAAACGGATGCTGCCTGTGTGGACTAGGAAATCCCTCATTCATCCTTTTTTTAGTAATAAGGGACCCAAACTAGTTTGGGTTCCTAAATCTAACCCTTGATGTGCATGTGCAGGGAGCAGTGAGAGGAAGCAGACTGCGATAGACTATGGACAGTGAATGACTAAAGCACGCAGCTGGAGACATCATGAAATGCCTCTCATTGAAAGCCATACAGGAAGGGAATGTATCCTTGAGAAGAAAGTAAAGGGTACATTCTCAGTGAATGAAAAGGCAGAGAGGTTCCCTTGGCACTCGAGTAGGAAAAGACGGAACTGGAAAATGATGCATGGATAGTGCTCATCACCTATGAAATCACCAAAATTCTGGGCAAAAGGAATGAACACTGCTCTCTCTTGAGAACAGGTGTCGAACCAGGTCCTTCCTAAATCAAAACTCGCCAGGAACTGTCAATTGGAAGAAAATGCCTTGCTATTGACAATAGGAAGGATCGGCTTGGGAAGCACAATGCAAATAGACGAGTGAAGAAATCCTTCTGGGGAACAACCCACAAAACAAGGTCAAAAGGTCCCCAACAAAGGAAGCACTAAATGGCAGGAGATGCTCATAGGGTATTCAACAAGACACTTTTCCTTGCCAAGAAAGAAACGATGATGATCAATATGATGAACCAATCCTGTCTCTGGGAAGTATCTGAGGCTTCAAATAGGGAGGATGATAAAGTGAGCAAGATGAAGGAAACTGGCAAAAAATAACTCAATTTCCCCCACCACGTCTCGCACAGAACCTGGTGCACCTGTCATGATTCATGCCTTATCTTCTGGGAGACAAGGAAGCAAAACGAAATGACCTCATCAACAACTGGAAAGAAATTGCAAACACATTGAAGGGTGAGATCATCCTCTGAGGGTCAATATGAAGAAAGGATTGATCGGTGGAAAGCATTGCAGAACAGAAGACCAAACTCCAGATATCTACATCAAAGTCTCAAGAAGAGAATGTTTCGAATAAATCAAGGTGAAGATGGGGTCACAAGAACCTAATGAAGAACCTGATCGTCCATCTGCTGGTTGTGTAAGATACCATCAGGTAAAGGTAGCTAAAGTGTTTTCTGACCAAGCCTAACTCACATCAATACCGTTGTAGGTAAACACGCATGACGATTATAGAAGCTAAAGGTATGACTATGAATTGCGAGAGGGGAGCTGCTAAAACTTTGTTCAAAAGACTGCTCTGGCATCAGATTCTCGTATCTCAGGTTAGTAGTAATGTGCTTATTCCGCATGCCCTCCTAAAACAAAAAAATATGTGTTTAACAAAATTAATTCAAATGCCACATCATCTGACTTTTCAGTGTCTGCGTGTCATGTCTTGTCTTTCAAATCCTTTCATCCCCTCTGCACGGTAACACTTACCCACAAACCTACCGCCGTTCTTCAGAACTGTTCAGAACCTGTTTCGCTCTCCACTCATCATTAGCCCTTCTTCCAATAAAACCTTCTTTTTCTCTCAAGGAAAGTCATGAACCTTCATCTACTCTGTACAGCTGGGATCTTCTCTTCATTTCTCCCTATACTCGTCTACCAAGTATCCATCTAATGGCGATCGAAAAATCGTCTCATTCTCCCACCATTGACATCGCTCCCACTTCATCATTATCCTTGAAATCATCCCTAGAGCGTCATTATTTCACACCCTCTACCACCTTACTAACTCCTGGTTCCTCCTCCACTCCTACAGTTTTTCCATTTCTGATAAACCCTGTTTACCATTATTTTGAGAATCCTATGTCTAGTCAATCCTACGATCTCATCAAAAAACACACAGGAGGTTTTATTCCTCAAGTATCAGAAACCACTAAGGATGATCCTGACCAGTATCTGAACACCTCCATGTTGGACTCAGTGACTCTCAAGGAGTCACCAGAAAAGGAAGCAGCTCATAACATCATGGCTATAGCTGCTGAGAGTGTGATGAATGAAGGAGCATATCTCTCGTCTGAGTACCAGGGGGAAGAAATTCCATTCCTAGGAGATGTAAGAACCACAGCACTCCTCGAGTCGTTGGCTCATGAGATATTCTCAAAAAAGCCTTCTGATGAACCTGATTCTCTTCCATGCAAACCCACTCCTGCACCTCCCGTTCACTCCAAACTCTTAGAGTCTTCCTCCAAATCTCTCACCATCAGGTCACTACAGCAAAAGAATTCTGAGTCCTCATTTCAGAAAAATAAGAGGAGTGTCAAGACAAGGAAAAAGAGGAAAATGAATCCAAAGGATTTCATCAAAAGAATGTCAGTAAACCAAGTAGACAAAGATACCTCCAAGGAACCTGGTTCCTCAGTACAACAATCTATGACAATCCAACAGTCTATGGAAAAGGGCATCGATGAAACTATTGAGAAACAGAAACGGAATCTAACTGAGCTAGTTGTGTCTAAGGACAATACTGTGGGAATGGCAAGCTGGAAAGAAAAGTCTGACAAAGGGTCTAGCAAACAAAAGAAGGAAACTGTTAAAGAACCTGGTACTATAAGGTCTATAACCCGTGACAGTGGTCTTTGGCAACAGAGATTAAGAACTCAGAAAGTGTTGTGGGTCGTACATTTGATCCAGCAATTTCGGAGATGACAGGGATGAGACAAATTCTGGAGATTGTGGAATTTCAACAATGGGAACACTTGTTTGAAGAGAGAATGCCTTTGGTGTATGAAGATGCAGTACAAACTTTTTACGCATCTCTTTTCACTGTTGAGGGGGATCACATTTGTGCGCTTGTAAATGGAGTAGACATTGTACTCGATGCTTCGTTGTTGGGAAAAATTCTCAGAATTCCATGTGAAGGTATGTCCTCAGTTAAGGGTGTCTGCGGAGTAAACTTTCGAAGAGCCATCATGAAATAACAAGGTATTCAACAGGGGGAACAGGTGCATAAGAAAGTCTTGCTTCTTGAATACCAACTTCTCTTTGAACTGGTCAATAAAGTGCTCTTAGCCCGCTCTGAGAGGCGCTCTATTGATACAAGATCGGACATGTCCTGATGGAAGCGCTCGATGAGTTTGTTTCAATCAATTTGCCTGCAATCATGAAAGACCATATGCAGAAGGTGGCAAATTTCAAGGGTGGAAATCATGGGTTACCTTATGGCTTTCGCCTCACTCAGGTGTTCAGATTCTATAAGGTTCCTTTGGGGAATCCCAGAGTGGGCACACGCAAGCAGACCTTCTCTAAGACCACTCTAGAAGAATGTGAATGTATTGAAAAGGTTGGTGGAAGCATCTCGACCATCTCTCAGCTAATCAACGCTCAAAATGTAGCCTCTGAGGAAATAAGAAGGCTGAGGGCTCAAAATGCCATACTGGAAACTCAGCTCAGTCAAGCAGTTAAAGGACCAGATTCTGTACATGAGGAGATTACACGACTGACAAAGGAAAATGAGAGACTTCGGGCTCAATTAATTGAAGAACAATTGTCCGCAAATGCTAGACTGGACCTGGTTCTCAAAACCATGGCTGTCTCTTCTTCCAAGCCTCCTTCCTCTAGTATCCCCTAGGATCCTCCTTGTGTCAAGCTATTTTTGTTCCAACCTCCTGTGGCTGTTGTTTTACTTTTGTTTGCATGTTTTAGTTGTGATGGCATGTTGTACTTAACCATTACTGCTCCTGAATTACTCAGCCCAATGTAAACATTAATGAAACAGCTTCCTTTTCGTTGATTGAACAATCCTATGTTCCTTTGGCTTCTCTTTTCTGTCATGTTGTGTGCACATATGTGGCATGAGCTAGCTGTGTTAGACTTCTTTATGCTTCTTACCTGCTGGTGATATTTTTAATTCCTCTCCTTTTTAATGATGCCAAAAGGGGGAAAAAGAAGAAGTGTGAGGGAGATCTTAGATTAAGGGGGAACTTACGTGTGAGAATGATGGAGATCTTAGATTAAGGGGGAACTAATACTGGCATCTCATCCGGTTATTTTTGCTCTAAACAAATACTGTCCATTCCTAAGTTTGTCATCATCAAAAAGGGGGAAATTGATGGGTTTTCAGTATTTTATGTTTTGGTGATCTAACAAACTTGTCATGAAGAACCAGATAGAGCACCTGGCGCACAGGACATACATTTCATGTGAACTAATCTAAGCCTGAAAATCAGCAAAGGGAGGAACACAACAGGGACCTGATGATCTGGCCCTTTAGGGTTCTCCGACACAAGCAAGTCAATGACTGTACGCAATCAAGATAAAGAGGAACACAACAGGGACCTACTGTCTTTGGGTTCTCTCACAAAAAGTACAAGTCAAGTGCACAGCTAGAACGTGACAGAAGAAAGTGACCATCTGGCAACTGTTACAGAAGAGGAACACAACTAGGACCCGGTCTGTTGGTGTGTCCTGACAGGAAGTACAAAGCCCACTATCCAGTTGGAACGCAACTGCCCAGAAGTAGCTGTGCAGATTGTACAACAGTCACTTCTCATTGGGAAGAAGTATACACCTTGAGTTGACATCACCTTGAGTTGACATCACTATCTATTGTGATATCTTTTGTGATAAAAAAAACCTGGTGCAAGATATACTATTCTTTGTGCATTCAGTGATATTCTCTCAAGCATAACAAAGTTCATCTAGCATTGAAGTCACTGGTGTGTCAAGAACAAGAAGACAACTCCACTAAGGATCTGTTTCTAACCGAGTCTTATGTACGTCCATAGTTGAGTTGTAATCTTATTAGTTGTTCTACATTGTAATTCCTAGTTTGCTTTCTTAGAAGCACTGTCTTAGGAACAAACCAAATTCCTAAACTTTAGAGTTTATGTTGTGACTAGGAATAGTCATAAGTTAAATCCTCTGTAACTAGGAGAGTTATAGAGTGGCTTGTGGTGGTGCATCACAAGTTAGTTTGAAGTCTTTGCAAAAGGGTGTTTGCAAAGTGGCTTGTAATAGGTAGATTACAAGTTAGTTGAAGTTTAAAGCCTACAGGTTTAGGTCGTGGTGTTTTGATCCCCTTGTGTGGGATTTTTCAACGTAGAAAATCTCTGGCCTTCTTTACATTCAATCGTTACTGCATTCTACGTATTAGTCTCATAGAGGACCAGGTACTCTATAGTTTGGTGGACTCACATAAGTCAACATACTGGACCAGATTCCTCCGGGGACTGGCCATGAAAGCACGGAAACAAACACCCAAGAGTCATGGGAGGCCACCACACATCTCCAATGGCCACGGGAGGTCATAAATTAGGCAGGGTTTAGGGTGGATTAGGGTGTAGTTTGATGGCGGTGGCTAGGGTTCGTGTTAAGTTTCAGAGAGAGTTGAGAGAGAAGAGGGATTCAGAGGCGGCGGTTGGTGAGAAATGAGGTAGGGTAAGGGGTCGTTTGGGGTTAAAAAGGAAAGGGCGTATAGGAGCCGTTGATCTAAATGATCAACGGCTAGGATTAAAGGGGTTAGGTGGGGAGTCCGGGTTGGGTCGTTTAAATGGGTTAGGTGTCGGGTTTGAAAGAAATTGGGCCGGGGGGAAACTGGGTCTGATTTGGGGTTCAATTTAGGCTACAATTGAAATGAAATTGGGCTATCATTTAAATAGCCATTTTTTCCCTTTTAAAATTATAAAAAATAGTAAATTAATTTCTGAAACCAAATTATAAACACTAAAATGACTTATAGCATATAATCATTAATTTAAAAATACTGGACTTAATTTTCATGAATATATACGCAATTAAATCCTAAAAGAGGCCGATATTGCGATTATATGCAAATTAGCTTTAAAAATACTAAATAAATTTGCAAAAATTATCTTAGCTATATTTCAGCATAAATGTGAAAGTCCAATAAAAGAATTACCAAAATAATAATTTTGGAAATCATTATTGGGGTTTTCTTTTTCTTTTTTATGGATAAAAGATGAAAAATAAATTGATTTGAAACCTTTAAAAATTAAGAAAAAATAATAAAACATTTGGACATAATTATATATGCATACATATGTTATTTTGAAGGTATTTTGCATATTGAAAAATATATAGGGAAAAATTGGGTATCAACAGCATCACTCTTCGTACATTAACTCTCTCATAACATGGCATGGCATCACCCTTCGTGCATTATCACTCACGGAATACGGCACGGCATCACCCTTCGTGCATTATCACTCACTCATAAAACATTGCACGGCATCACCCTTCGTGCTTTAACACTCTCTCTCACCCAAACAACAGAACAACAATAACCCGGCAAGGGAGTTATCAATAACAAGCTTCGTTTCAATATTTAACTTCACAACATCAATCTTAACCTGATTCAATACTCAACCAATATCTAATTCCAGGAAAACATGATAAGAATTGTTTAGCATGAGGAATAACCAGTTTAAGCATGAACAGTACGAGTAAGGAATACAACACTCACAAGAATAAGACTAACTCGCATGCTATGACTCGACAACAACGTATAGGTACTCGTCACCTCACCTATATGTCGTACTCAACAACCAAACACATAGCAAATAAGGAAACAACACCTAATCCCTCAAGCTAAGGTTAGCCACAACACTTACCTCGATTCCACGGCCAAACTCAAGACTCAATCACCGTTTTTCCTCTAGTTTCCACCTCCAAACCACTCGTATCTAGTCATAATTAACTTAATAACATCAATTATTGCTAAAAAAATCAATTCCAATACACAATTATAGGTTTCCTAACATTTTCCCCAAAAAGTCAAAAATCGACCCTGGGCCCGCTTGGTCAAAACTCGAAGTTCGGACCAAAACCCATTCACCCATTCACCCCTGAGTCCAAATATGTAATTAGTTTCGGAATCCTACCCCAAATCGAGGTCTAAATTCACAAATTTGCAAAATCCCCAATTCTTCATAAAATCCCTATTCTACCATGAAAGAACAAGATTTAGGGCTAGAAATCTAATGAGTGTTGATGGAAATTGAAAGAGATGAGTTAAAGAACACGAACCTATGATTTGGTGTTGAAATCCTTCTTCAAAAATCGCCCTAGGTTGAGTTCTAATGGAAGAGATATGAATTTTTTTGAAGAATCCCGTCTTAGATTATGTTTTAAAATCACTGGACAGGTCTTCTTCACGTTCGCGAGAAGCCTGTCGCGTTCACGAAGCTTTGTCCCTATTGGCCTACGCGTTCGCGAGTAACACATCGTGTTCGCGAAGGCATATCCCCCCAGCCTCCTTCGCGATCCAAGTGTCACGTTCGCAATGAGTTATCTTCCCCTTCCCCGGTCCCATACTTCGCGCGCGGTAGACGGGTCGCATTCTCGAAGGGTAAAGCCCTCGCTGCTCCGCGTTCGCGACCTGTCCTTCGCGCTCGCGAAGAAGAAATTTCCCCATGCCCCTCATTACCTTTCGCGTTCACGAGACTACATACGCGAACGCGAAGAAGGGCATATCAGAACAACTGATGCAGCAAAAATACCAGATTTTTTAAGTCTAAAACATCCCGTAGCCTATCCGAAACTCACCCGAGCCCTCGGGGCTCCAAACCAAACATGCAAACAAGTATAAAAATATCATACGGACTTGCTCGCGCGATCAAATCGCCAAAATAACACCTAGAACTACGAATTTAGAACCAAATTGCATGAAATTTTCAAGAAAGTTCAAAAGTTCTATTTTCTCAACCAAAGGTCCGAATCACGTCAAATCAGTCTCATTTCTCACCAAATTTCATAGATAAAGTATAAATTTCATAACAGGCATGTACCGAGCTACGGAACCACAATACGGACCCGGTATCAACAAGATCAAATATTAACCAAATTCTTATAACCTATACAAATTCCAGTTCAACAATTCTCATCAAAAATTTATTTCTCGGGCTAGGGACCTCGGAATTTGATTCCGGGCATATGCCCAGGTCCCATATTTTCTTTTCCGGGAAATGCGCCCGGACTGCGCACACAAATTGAGGAGAAATAAAATGAGGTTTTGAAGGCCTCGAAACCCCGAATTGGGTTCTAAAACACTAAATGACCTTTCGGGTCATTACATTAAGTTGGAAGAATTGAAAAGCATTGAATTTTTGAGTAAACGATATCAGAATCAGGATTTGAAGGTTCCAGAATGTTCGTATGATGATTTTGGACTTGGCCGTATGTCCGGATCGGGTTTTGGATGACCCAAGAGCGTTTCAACGCCTATTGTGTAAGCTACCATTTTGGAAGAATTTCATAAGTTTGGGTTGAAGTCCATTCCAGTGTTATCGATGTCCGTTTGGGATTACGAGTTTGGGAATAGCTCCGTATGGTGATTCTGGTATTGGGAGCGCGATCAGAAGTGGATTTGGAGGTCCGTAGGTCATTTTGGAGTCATTCGGCTAAAGCTAGAAATTTGAAGGTTTTTCAGAAGTTTGACCGGAAGTCAACTTTTTGATATCGGGGTCGGATTCCAATTTCGGATGTCGGAGTAGGTTCGTAATGTCGAATATGACTCCTATGCAAAATTTGAGGTCAATCGGACGAGATTGGATAGGTTTCAGCATCGAATGTTGAAGTTTGAAATTCTAAAGTTGATTAATCTTGGATTGGAGGGCGATTCATGGTTTAAGCGTTGTTCGATGTGATTTGAGGCCTCGAGCAGGTCCACATCATGTTTTTGGATTGGTTGGTATGATTGGACAGGGTCTCGGGTGGATTCCGGATGGTTAACGTATCAATTTTGGAATTTGAAGAAGAAGCAAAACAGCTGCCTTCTGGTGTAACCGCACCTACGAGGCTTGGGCCGCAGGTGCGGAGCGCAAAAGCGCCCATGGGGGACGCAGATGCGGTTTTGGGCTAGAAGTGAAGAGACCGCAGATGCGTTCATATAGTCGTAGAAGCAGGACAGCATCTGCGGTAAGTGAGGCGCAGAAGCGGAAAGGCTGGAGGCAGCGTGTTCTCTTAAAATAGGGAAATTAGCCATTTTTCTCCTATTTTCATTTGGTGTGGAGATTTTGGAGAGCTTCAAGGAGAGATGTTCTTCAAGTATCACAAGGTAAGTTGTTTCCACTCATTACAAGTTAAATACATGATTTAGATACGGATTAAAGTATGGAAATTTGTAAAAATTTTGGGGTTTGAGGAAAAACCTAGAAAATTGGTATCTTTGGCTTTTGGCCTCGATTTTGGACATGAAATTGAGAGTAAATTATATATTTGAGTTCGTGAGGTTGTGGGCAAACTCTATCTTCGAAAAATTTCAGAATTCGGGCACGTGGGCCCGAGGCGATTTTGTCAACTTTTCGATCAGGGTTTGAAATTGTTATAAATTGGATTATTATGAGTAATTGAACATATATTAATGGGTTTACATAACTATTGGCTAGTTTTGGAGCGTTGTGCGTTGATTTGAGTCTTCAGAAGGGCGTGGAATGCCGGTTATGGAACTTCGGAGCGAGGTGAGTCTCCTTTCTAACCTTGTAAGAGGGAATTGTCCCCATAGGTGATTTAATTGGATATGTGCTTATATTTGTGGGGCTACGTACGTACGAGGTGACGAGAGTCCGTGCGTAGCTACTATTATGCTTAAGTCTGGGTAGTCTAGGACTCAAAGGCATGCTTTACTTGTAATATTTGCAATCTTGTTGTCAATTTAAAATGCTTAAAATATATCGAACATGTAAATGAAATTGTAAAAGACTAGACATCGTTCTTTGACTTTTAAAAAGAGAAATTGCCTTTTCTTGGATAATTGCTCCTTGTTGAATTCTTGATTGTCTGTTTGAATGTGTTTGTCTATTGTAGAACGGGCCGAACGCCTCGGTAGATTAAATAGATGCATCTCTGGTTCGCGCCATTCGACCCTCCGGCAGTGCACAACTTAAATATTGTTGGATCGGGCCGTACGACCTCAGCATGATTTGCGCATGCTTGTATTGCTTGCCTTGTGATTCATAGATGTTGATATTTGTTCTCCCTGTCCTGAGATAAATGTATAAATGATGAAAATAAATTTGAAAATTTCCTATTATTAAAAGAATTATTTACTTGCTTCATGCTATTGAGTTACAGCTGTTTTTATATAAAACCTCGATTTACTATATTATTGGTATATTATTATTGGACCACTAGTAAGTGTCGAAGTCGACCTCTCGTCTCTACTTCTTCGAGATTAGACGGGATACTTACTGAGTACACGTTGTTTTTGTACTCATGCTACACTTGCTGTGCATTTTTGTTGCACAGGCACATGTACCTCTAGTGGCCTAATGGATGTACAACACGGATGATATGGAGACTTAGGTGAACTGCATCTCTCGAGGCGACCCGTAGCCAGCATAGTCTCTTTCAGTGTATTGTATTTACTTCTGTCCAAATTTGTATTCCAGGCAGCTATTGTACTTCATTTGATATCCTAGTGATTGCTTATGCACTAGTGACACCGGGTTCTAGGGTGATTATGGGATATTTAATATTAACAGTTGTATACACTTTTACTTACTCAGTGATGATTGCTATTACTAGTTAAATTAGAGGAAATTATGGTTCCTAAAATATTTAAATGAGAGTTAAATTAATTATCTAGTGTTGGCTTGTCTGACCGAGGTGTCCGACGCCATCACGGCCTTTGATGGATTTTGGGTCATGACAATTTCAATTGGAGATTCTCTCACTAGCTTGTTTTATTTCTTTTTCTTAATGTCATTTTTTGTTTATTATTGCACTTTGATTTGTGTTTATTTAAAGTTTAAATTATTAGTTGCCTGTTTATATGTTATAAGTTGTATCCTTCAAGATTATTTGGATTTCCAAGATTCTTGCCCGTGAAACTGAAATTATGAAGGTACAAACTTAAATTAAATTGTAAGCTGAATTATTGATAATTGCGGACTTCTGAGATAGTTTCTTTAATTAATGAGTTAGTTATACACAAACAATATTCATGATCTTCTTTAGAAACTTATACTTTTATTTATTACTCAATACTATTTTTAAAATAAATTTATACTCATTGAGACATTACCCTAAGGCTAGTAAACTAAATAGCCTGGAATGATACAAATAGGATCATTAGGCGCCGGTGCTTAGGTTTGGACCCCGATAAAAGTCTTGAAAAAATTGTCTGAATTTCTTAGACAAGTCTTATAATGATTCGACGAAATTCTAGTGGTTGCCATAATTTTATTTCTGACAGTTACCTCATTTTTGTACAAATGACCACAAAAATCCGGCGGATCACCTCTTTTTTTAGTTATGGCTGAAAACTCTAATGATCGTTAGGACATGTTTCTTCAAAAATTTGGCTAGTGTGCTTTAAAATTTTTGGCGGGAGGCTATTTTTCTGGATTTTTCTTAATAAAATCAAAATATAAATAGGGATATAAAAAAAGGCAGGTCCAATGTCGTGTAACATTGGATTGACCTTTTTTCTAAAAAGTATTTATATTTTGGCCTCATTTAGAACTTCTTTGAAAAATAGCCCATATCAGATTTTTAAAATAAGCTCGCCAAAATTTTGAAGCACCCGTCAGAATTATGAAACATCCAAAATCGTAATGACCACCAAAATATTAAGCAATCCGGGACAATTACCATTACTGCTATGTGCTTTAAAATTTTGGCAATAAAAAAAAATCCCAGCGGACGAACTTTTAAATTTCAGTATAGAATTTTTTCCTAAGCTTCTATTACTGGGGTCAAAAAATTAGTAATGGCACCGAAGTGTTATTATTTTTGTCATTCTCCCCAAATAAACTAGAACAAATCTCACTTTATACCTATTAATTCCAAACCGTTTACCTTTTAATGCCCAGGCCCAAATTATTTATTTCTCCTACCCATGCGGCCCAAACTATTTACCCGGCCTTTATTCTATTCACACTAACAACCTGACCGTCCTCTGTCAAAAACAATTCTACAGCAAACACCCCTGCTGTTTTCACTATAACAGTCCTTAAGTCATACAGTAGCTCCTATAATTATTACCGATATTTTCACTGTAACTGTTTTATGTATGTCTTCACCGCCTCCGGTCATCTCTTTACCTGTTTGCAAAATTGCATTGTGAAAAGGAAAGGGAAAAAATGCAGAAATCCCAAGTGAAAAAGGAATTCAATGAGTTTATATTTGGCAAGTAGTAGTAAAAGTAAAAGCAAAAAAAGAAGGGGAAAATCTGAACTTTGAAATAGAGGGGAATGAATCTCGACCGCCCATACGAGTGTGGGCAACAAGTATCAATGTATCTCTGCAGAGATCTATGGAAGTTTGTGGGAAAATTGTTTGTTTTTATTTATGTGCGCCCGAGAATTGAATAAAAAAAAAATTACTGTATTTAATTGCTGGGGAGTTAATAAATGGAAGGAGAACATGTATTGAGATTTGTTTAGAAGCTCTTGAATTTAAAATTTTTATTTTGAAGATTTCTTGTTTGATTCAAAGTGGGTGCTGTTAAATATTGCTTATAATACCTTCTGGAAGTTCATACTTGTGATGACCCAGCCAGTCGTCTCGTGAGTTCCGCTCCGTTTCCCCTATTTTTGCTTCTTTATGCCTTGCTTATCCGTGTTTTGAGGTATCGGGTTGGTCGGATTGGATTCGGATTGGTTTTGGTGAAGTTTGAGACACTTAGTCTCTTTTAAAAAGGTTTAAGTTGAAAAAGTCAACCGGATGTTGACTTATGTGTTAGAGGGCTCGGATGTGAGTTCCGATGGTTCGATTAGTTTCGGGAGGTGATTACTTAGGAGTATGATCGGAAGTGGCTTTGGAGGTCCGATGTAGAATTAGGCTTGAATTGGCGAAGTTAGTATTTTTGGCGATTTCTGGTTGGTAGGTGAGATTTTGATCCGAGGGTTGGAATGGAATTCCGAGAGTTGTTGTAGCTTCGTTATGTTATTTGGGATGTGTGTGCCAAATTTCAGGTCATTCGGACGTGGTTTGGTTGGATTTTTGATCGAAAGCGTATTTCGGAAGTTTTTAGAAAACTTAGGCTTGAATCCGATGGGTTTTGGGTAATTTGATGTTGTTTGAGGTGTTTTGATGATTGAAACAAGTTTGAATAAGGTTTTAGGATGTGTTGGTGCTTTTGGTTGAGGTCCCGGGGGCTCGGAGTGATTTCGGAATGGTTTCGAAGAGATTGGAATTTTGTTGCAGCAGCTAATATTGCTGCTTCTGGTATTTCCGCATATGCGGATGAGGGACCGCAGATGCGGCGCCGCAGATGCGGGTGATTTATCGCAGAAGCGAAAAATGAGCAGATGGGCAGAGACCGCAGAAGCGGTATGTTGACCGCATCTGCGATGTCACAGATGCGGGTGTTTAGTCGCAGAAGCGGATTTTTGGTCCCTTAAGTGATTCCGCAGAATCGGAGGTTTAGACCGCAAATGCGGTACTGCAGAAGTGGGTTTTGGACCGCAGATGCGAAAATGCCTGGGTCAGAATGCATATATTTCACCCTTCGCGATTTTGAGAGGGTTTTCACCATATTTCATCCGGGAGAAAGCTTGGGAGAGCTAATTGAAGAGGGAATTCAAGAGGATTTCATGGAGGTAAGATTTTTGGACCCTAAACTTGTATCTATGATGAATTTTATCATTTGTAAGCTTGAAATCCATGGAAATCAGTAGCAAAAATGGGAAATCAGGGCTTGAGACATAAGAGACCTTTGAGTGAGGATTTGAGGGGCCATTTGAGGTCCGATTTTGATGTTCTTGATATGTATGAACTCGTGGGAGGATAAGGAACCCGTTGATGTAAAAATTTCTGAGTTCCGAAAAGTGAGCCCGGGGCTCGGGTTTTGGTAATTTCGGGATTTGTGCTCGTTATTGATTGTTTTCGCTTGTGCTTTATTCCCTTAGCATATTGTGATGTATTCGTTCTGATTTTGGGTAGATTCGACGCGCGTGGAGGCTGATTTGAGGGGCAAAGGCGTCGCGAGCTAGAGATTTCGCCGGTTCGAGGTGAGTAAGGATTGTAAATGATATCTTGAGGGTTTGAAACCCCGGATTTGCATATCGTAGTGCTATATTGAGGTGAGACACGCGCTAGATGATGAGCCTGGGGTCTTTTACTACTGGGGATTGTGACTCGTTCCGTCCCGATGGATGATTTTACCGCGTATTTGACTGAAACTTGTTTGTTATCATCATGATTTGGGCTGATTGCCATATTTGGGCTTCGTGCCAATTATTTGAACCCTTCGGAGATTTTTATCACTATTTCCTCACTGTTTCGACTTATTGCTTGAACTCAGTCTGTTAATATCTACTGTTTTACAAACTCAGCCACCTTTTACTCAGATTTGAAACTTAAATGATATTTCTAAATGATGTTATGGGCTGAGAACTACTATCTTACTAATGCCCGAGGGGCTTGTGATGATATCTGACTGAGTGTGGCCGAGGGCCATATGTGAGGATACAATGAGTGATATGAGGCCGAGGGCCTGAGATACATTTATAGGCCACGAGGTGGCTTGAGTGATGTGAGGCCGAGTGCCGAGAGATGATGCCACGAGGTGGCTTGATATAGCGCTTGGGCCGCAAGGGGCCCCTCCGGAGTCTGCACACCACAGTGAGCGCGGGTACCCATTGTTCTGAGAGTGAGCCCGAGGGGCTGAGAGTGTTCTGAGAGTGAGCCCGAGGGGCTGATACTATTCTAAGAGTGAGCCCGAGGGGCTGGTATTGTTCTCAGATATGTGCCAGAGGGGCGAACCGTTATATGTTCATATTTCATATTTACTTGTCATTTTACCTGTTATATTGTGGTATTTGTGCCCGAGGGGCGGATTTTCGGTGCTTATCGACACTAACTATTTTGCATTCATTGCGTAACTGTTGAAAAAGTCATTTTCAAAAGAGTTTAAACTGAGCTAAGATATTTTTAAAGATTTCACAGCTTCACTACTTTTTCTCAAAGGGTTTTACACCGCTTCTATACAGCATGTTGGTTTGCTTTACGTGATTTCTTACTGCTCAGTTGTTATTTACCTTTATTACTCACTGAGTTGGAGTACTCACTTTACTCCCTGCACCGTGTGTGCAGATGCAGGTATTTTTGCACCCAATAGTGGGTTTTGACTGAGCGGAGGCAGAGTTATCGGAGTTAGCAAGGTGACTGCCAGCGTTCGCAGCACCGCTTTTCTCCCTTGTGTTTATCAGTCCTGTTTCGTATATTTCAGACCGTTGTAGTTGTAATTATACTCTAATAGATGCTCGTGACTTGTGACACCCGGTTTGGGCTGTGTCGGGTTGTACTTCCGCTAATTATTATCATCATATCATATTTAAACTGCTTATGAACTGTTTAACTGTTTTAAAATGATGAATTGGGTTAGTTGGCTGGCCTTGTCCCCACGAGAGGCGCCATCACGACCGGGTCTGGGTTTAGGGTCGTGACAATACTGAAATTTGATAGCATTTGGAGCTGATTTGAGGTGATTGAGATCGAAATTTTCAGTTGAAAATCGAAGAAGAACGCAGCTACCCAATAGTATACTGCTACGGTATACAATATGTTATAGGAGTATATAGCTATATTGCAACAATATACTATTATAGTTTACAATATACTGCAACGGTCTATTGTAATAATCGAAGAAAAACACAGTTACCTAACAGTATACTGCTACAGTATACAATATACTATAGGAGTATATAGTTATACTGCAAGAATATACTATTATAGTATACAATATATTGTTATAGTATACTGTAATAATATGCAATATACTGTAATAATTTGCTGTAATAGTATACATATACCATAATAATATACTTATTACCCGTAAATTCACTTGCCTTTTCCCTTTTAATTTGCTTTAAGCTTTTACCCAGCGTGAGGGGCAAAGTGAAAATTCAAATCTTTTTTTCGTTTTGATTTATTCTATGACTTGAATTCCAAGACTTATAACTTCTACAAAACATTAATCTACCATTGGAGGACCTTGAAGCTTTGAAACTCATAAATTGGGTTTGTTGAGTTTGTGGTTATTTTGAAACTCAAAACAAGAATTTTTTTTTAACTCTTTGCATATAATTGTATTCCCTGTTGGTATTGCTATATACTATACTGGTATCATATGTTAGTTAATATTTTTTGGGTGTATTAACTATATTTAATTGGTACACAATTTGATTTTTCTTTAGTAATAGTATAAAAAAAGAATAATAAAAAATAGTGAAAACAGTAAATGAAATTAGATTATTAAGAGAAAAAGAATATAAAAAAAAGAAGTTAAATAAAATTAGAAAAGGAAAAAAGAAAAAAGAAAGAAGAAAACGAGAAAAAAGAAAAGGAGAAAAGAAAAAAAGAAAAGAAAAGAAGCATCGAAATAAAAAAGAATTGGAGAAAGAAAAAATTCCCCACAAAAACTACTATGGGTGGGTAAGAAATGTAATTAGTTTATGGGTAGAAAAATAAATGGATTGACAAGAATAAATAGTTTTGTTTTTGTGGGTAACTGTGTCAATTCTCCCAATAAACTATATGAAGCCCAATATAATCCAAAGATCTGCAACTGGGGGCCCAATACTAAAGTAGGCCTCTTAAACGATCAAAAGGCTGAAGAACCCCTTTTCAGTTAGTTCTTAGGAACAATTTAAAAAAAAAAAAAAAAAAAAAAAAAAAAAAATTTCTTAGGAACAAATCAAGCCACAAATACTTGCGAGAAGCAATCATAAGGATATGAGATGACGTAAATTTAAGACTTCTTTATTCCTAACACTTTCCGAAAAATAAATTGGTGCACAATCATTTGATTGGACAAAGATTATAACATGTTAATTTGAATTCATTATATAAGTTGCATAAAATATTAAAATAGTGGTTTAAAATCAGTTTGTTATATGGATATGGATTATTGAAATTTATGATAGCTGCACAGAGAGAGAACAATGTCGAACATTTAATAATGTTTAAATAAAATAAAAGTATCATAAAAATTGAGACAAAGAGAACAAAGTCTGAAGAATTTGATTAATATTATAGTTCAAATCTAAAATCATCAATACTTGATCGCCCAGTTACAGTGGGTATGGAGAAACTTTGACAGCTTTTCATTGGGATGCAAATATAAGATCAACTTCCCCTATTTTATTTTATTTTATTTTTTTGTTAAGAGTTTTAATTAAAATTACTTTCTATTTTTAGGAGTCTAAGATGTTTATTATTAGAATTTCAATAGGCTAAAATTTTAAATAGTTTCCTTGTTAAATTATTCCCTTCGAAATAGTTTTTCTTCTTGCAGAATGCAGAGTAAAAGTCCTAGTACTACCAGCCATATGTACTTATTCGGAACTCTTACTTCATCAGAATTTGAGATTAATTAATTAATTAATTAATATAATCAGTTTTTTTAATTAAGATGTAGGATTTTCTATAAGTGTAAATAAAAAGGTTCTAATTTTCCATGCTCCCTTTGTACCAATCTTACGTTTTATGACGAATTACATGAAAATATTTTTTGGTTGACCTAATAGTCTGGATTCTTTTTAGATTTATAGGAGGGTATCGATTCTTATACAGTATAATATACATGTATACGGTTAAAACAGGACATACCCGATTTTACTATTTAATCGAGATCAGGAAATTGCATCGAAGGTCAGCCTCGTAGTGGATCAGACCAAAGCACGAGAATAAGGTATCGAGTTCGAGAATCGAAGTTCTTGTCGAAATCGAGACCAGTAGCGATCGAGATCAAATATGGCAGACTTCGAGCAAAGCACAATAACGTAAAAGCGAGATATCCGTGACCCGTCGAAGATCAAGACAGAAATTTCGGAACAGATCAAATCAAGGGCGATTGTTTAGCTAATCATGAGATTTAATTCCGTAATTGGAATTGTACCATAGATAGGGATCCTCTACTATATAAAGAGGGTCCTAATCATTTTTGTAACCATCTTACACTTTGAGATATCAAAGCAATAAAATGCCTTTTCTTTATTTCATATACTTGTTCATCAGCTTGTCATATTTTAATTGTTCTTGCACAAATCAGCTCGAGGATATTCAAGTGCGAGGGCTGAATTTCGTTCAAATACTAGTTTGCTTGATATTATTGTTAATTCCTGTTATTACTCTTTACCTTTATCAATTGGTATTAGGTGAAATCACGTATCCTTAAAATCACATTATAAGTTTAATTGTTATCCAATTTTAAGGGTAAACAGTTTGACGCCCGCCGTGGGGCTAAGGATAATAGTAATTGCCTGGTATTAATTCTCGTAACGCACACTACTTTACGCTTGTTCTCGTGAGTGTTTTTTATTTCAGGATCAACATGTCTAACTCGCAAGCGGTACCCACTCACGCCGATGACGGCCTCGGTTTCCATGGAGAAAACGATAATGTAGCCGCCCTAGGGATCGAAGTGCCTCAAGCTGGCCATGAGGGAGTACCGATCGCAAACCCGTCGATGTCAGTTCGCACGTCTCCCTAAATGCAAATATGGGCACCGACCCTGGAAATAGTGTCCGCAGAGATGCCTGAGCAGCCGATCAGTACGCACAGAGCGGTGGAGAAGGCGGAAATAGACTTCGAATGATATTTGAAATGTTGCAGACTCAAGAAGTTGCGATAGCGCAACTCCAAAATCAGAATCGAGCACCAAGCAGAATTGAGCTCGAAACACACATAAAGTTGTTCGTAGGATCGAACCTTTATCGGAGAAATCAAACGCCAATGAATCGGGGACTGATCCCGTCATTATGAAGATGCTCGAGGAGCTCACTAAGCGGATAGAATCAGGTGAAAGGAAAATCGAGGCTAATGACAAAAAGGTAGAAACGTACGACTCATGGGTTGACCAAATACCGGGGGCACCCCCGATTCTAAAGGGTTTGGATTCGAAGAAGTTCGTGCAGAAGACTTTCCCCCCAAGTGCGATTCCGTAGCTCATTCCTAAGAAATTCTGTATGCTAGAAATCCCCAAATACAATGGGACCACCGATCCTAATGAGCTCGTCACTTCTTACACATGCGCAATAAAGGGGAATGACTTAGAAGATAATGAGATTGAATCCGTTCTATTGAAGAAATTTGGAGAAACTTTATCGAAGGGCGCCATGATATGGTATCATAACTTACCACCTAACTCTATTGATTCGTTTGCTATACTCGCAGATTCTTTTTTGAAAGCTCACGTTGGAGCCACTAGAGTTGAAACAAGGAAATCGGACCTCTTCAAGGTAAGACAGAAGGATAACGAGATGCTCACGAAATTCATATCTCGGTTCCAAACGGAGAGAATGGATATGCCTCCAGTCACCAACGACTGGGCTTTTCATGCTTTTACACAAGGCCTCAACACTCGAAGCTCCATAGCTTCACAACAGTTAAAGCAAAATTTGATCGAATATCCAGCTGTCACTTGGGCCAAAGTACACTATCGGTATCAGTCGAAGATTAGGGTCGAAGATGATCAACTGGGAACTCCAATTGGTTCGACTTATCCCAACAGGCCCGTGGACAGAGTTAAAAGGGACGTCGATCAGGAACCACGATCGAATAGAGATAGATACTAGTCATACAATGGAGATGAGAGAAATAACAGGCCTGGACGCAACCCCATACGGAATGATAGAAGGAATGACCGGGGAAAAAGTTCCGGGGGCTTATGAGCAAAAGTGGTTTCGATAGGGATGCCGGGTCCAAAGAGTCACCTCGACTGTCAGAATAAAACTTCAGCATCGATACATCAGGTATTGTATCAGCCATTGGTCGGATTAAGGATACTAGATGGCCCAGGACCTTACAGACCGATCTAGCTCAAAGGAACCCTAATCAAATGTGCAAATACCATGGTACCCATGGTCATAGAACCGAAGACTGCAGACAGTTGAGGGAGGAGGTAGCCCGTCTATTCAACGAGGGTCACCTTCGAGACTTCTTAAGTGATCGGGCCAAGAACCAATTCAAAAATAGAGATTCGAACAGGCAGAACTAGCAGGAAGAGCCGCAACACGTAATTCATATGATTGTTGGTAGGGTCTATATCCCTCAAGGACCAGTGTTCAAACGCACCAAAGTGACAATCACGAGGGAAAAATGAACTCGGGACTACTTACCAAAAGAAACCATGTCATTCAACGACGAGGGCGCAGAAGGGATCGAACAACCTCACAATGACGCATTGGTAATATCTATCCTTATGAATAAAATCCAAGTTAAACGTGTGTTGATTGTTCCAGGTTGCTCGGAAAATATTATTCGATCAAGGGTCGTAAAGCAACTTGTCCTCCAAGATCAAATTGTGCCCGCAGCTCGAGTACTTAACGGCTTCAACATGGCAAGTGAAACCACCAAAGGGGAAATCATTCTACTAGTAAATGTGGCCGGGACTATCCAGGAAACAAAGTTCCATGTGATCGAAAGCAACGTGAGGTACAACGCGCTGCTCAGAAGGACTTGGATTCATAATATGAGAGCAGTGCCCTCGATGCTTCACCTAGTCTTGAAATTCCCAACATTAGAAGGAATCAAAACGGTGTACAGCGAACAACTCGCCGCCAAGGAAATATTTGCAATCGATGAGGTAATACCAGTATCGGCGCTGTCAGCAACAAAGGGATCAGATCGAAGGGAAAACAAGAAGTTAAATAGCAACCATAGTCGTCGGCTTTGGCACGATCGGAGGAGCAGGGAACTTTCGAGGATGATGATTGTATGATACCACGAACCTTCGTAATCCTCGATGATTCCGATGCAACGAAGTCAACGGTCGAAGAGTTGGAACAAATCATATTGATCGAGCATCTGCCCGATCGAAAGGTATACCTGGGCACGGGGTTAACTTCCGAGCTCAGGGACAAACTCGTTCAATTCCTTTTAAATAACATGGATTGTTTTGCTTGGTCCCGCCTAGATATGACAGGGATCCCACCAAAGATCACCACGCATCGACTGAGCTTGGAACAAAAGTTCCGCCCGGTGAAACAAAAGAGAAGACCTCAGTCCTAGGTAAAACATGCATTCATTAAGGACGAGGTAACAAAACTTCTCAATATAGGATCTATTCGGGGGGTAAAATATCCCGAATGGTTAGCAAACTTTGTTGTAGTCCCTAAAAAGGGAAACAAACTTAGAATGTGTGTAGATTTTAAGGATTTAAACAAGGCATGCCTTAAAGATTCCTTTCCTTTGCCGAGTATCAATTGCATGATCGATGCCACGGCCGGCTGCGAGATCCTTAGTTTTCTTGATGCCTACTCCGGGTACAATCAAATACAGATGAACCCGGAGGATCAGGAAAAGACTTCATTCATCACTAAGTACGGCACCTATTGCTATAATGTTATGCCGTTTGGACTAAAAATGCTGGTGCTACTTATCAACGCCTAGTAAATCGAATGTTCGAAGAACAAATAGGTGAATCAATGGAGGTTTATATTGATGATATGCTTGTTAAGTCCTTGCGAGCAGAGGAGCATTTGAGACATTTGCACGAGACCTTCGACATACTAAGAAAGTATAACATGAAGCTTAACCTGGTGAAATGTGCATTCGGTGTCGGCTCAGGCAAGTTCCTCGGCTTTATGGTATCAAATCGGGGGATCAAAATCAACCCCGATAAAATCAAGACAATCGAAGACATCACAGCTATTGACAAAGTCAAGGCTGTACAAAGGTTAATAGGACGCATAGCTGCCCTGGGTCGATTTATTTCGAGGTCCTCAGATAAGAGCCACCAATTCTTCTCACTGCTTAAGAAAAAGAGCAATTTCGCATGGACCCCGGAATGTCAACAGGGTCTGGAGGAACTCAAACGATACCTGTCGAGCCCGCTATTGCTTCACACCCAAAAGGCGGATGAACAACTTTACTTGTACTTAGCGGTCTCGGAGATAGCGATAAGTGGGGTCTTAGTTCGAGAAGAGAAAGGTACTCAATTTCCTATTTATTATGTTAATCGGACCTTAGGTGAAGCCGAGACCCGATACCCACACTTAGAAAAATTAGCGCTTGCTTTAATAAGCGCCTCTAGGAAATTAAAACCATATTTTCAATGTCACCCAATTTGTGTTGTAACCACCTACCCCCTTCACAATATTTTGTACAAGCCCGAACTCTCGGGCCGATTGGTCAAATGGGCCGTCGAGATCAGCGGGTACGATATCGAGTATCAACCCCGAATGACCATCAAGTCTCAAATCTTGGCAGACTTCGTGGCCTACTTCACGGCAGCCCTTGTACCAGATGTCGAAAAGGAACTATTATTAAAATCGAGTACATCATCGGGGGTGTGGACCCTCTTCATGGACGATGCTTCGAACGTAAAAGGGTCCGGGCTAGGCATCATTTTGAAGCCACCCACAGGTAATACGATTAGACAGTCTGTCAAAACATCAAAATTAACTAACAATGAGGCCGAGTATGAGGCCATGATTGCAGGTCTCGAATTAGCTAAGAGCTTGAGAGCGGAGGTCATCGAGGCCAAGTGCGACACCCAACTCGTGGTAAATCAAGTCCACAGAACGTTCGAGGTTCGAGAAGATCGTATGAAGAAATACTTGGACAAATTGCTAGTGTCTATACATCGATTTAAAGAATGGACCCTACAACACATACCTCGAGAACAAAATAGCAAGGTCGATGACCTTGCAAATTTAGGGTTGTCGATCGAAGATGATGAGCTTAGCTCGGGGACTGTCGTACAACTTTCAAGGTCAGTAATCGAAGAAGGACACGCCGAGATAAACTCCACAAGTCTAACCTAGGATTGGAGGAATAAGTACATCAAATACCTAAAGAACGGAAAGCTTCCATCGGATCCTAAAGAATCAAGGACTCTATGCACTAAGGCCGCACAGTTCACTTTGGCCGAGGATGGAACACTGTATAGGAGAACGTTCGATGGACCGTTAGTAAAATGTTTGGGACCAGGAGGCACCGATTATGTTCTACGAGAAATTCACAAGGGCACTTGCGGAAACCATTCCGGTGCCGAGTCATTGGTCCACAAAGTCATCAGAGCAGGATACTATTGGACCAATATGGAAAAAGACACTAAAAAATTTGTTCGAAAATGCGTCAAATGTCAAAGGTATACGTCGATGATCCACCAGCCCGGGGAGCAACTTCACTCAGTCCTATCCCCATGGTCGTTCATGAAATAGGGGATGGATATCTTCGGCCCTCTACCATCTACCCCAGGTAAAGCTAAATTCATTTTGTTTATGACTGACTATTTTTCTAAGTGGGTTGAAGCACAGGCCTTCGAGAAAGTCAGAGAAAAAGAAGTTATAGATTTCATCTGGGATCACATTATACGCCGATTCGGAATGCCTGCCGAGATCGCATGCGACCATGGAAAGCAATTCATCGGCAGCAAAGTGATGAAGTTTTCCAAAGATCACAAATAAAAAGGATCATGTCAACACCATATCATCCTAGTGGGAACGGATACGCCGAATCAAACAAGACCTTCATCCAAAATCTGAAGAAAAGATTGTACGAAGCCAAAGGAAAATGGAGAGAAGTATTGCTCGAGGTCCTTCGGGCGTATCGAACAATGTCGAAATCCAGTACGGGGGCAACACCATTCTCTTTAGTCTACGGTGCCGAAGCTCTGATCCCAGTCGAAGTCGGGGAACCTAGCTTCAGGTTTTTGTATGCAACTGAAGAGTCAAACCACGGGCTATGAATACGAGCCTCGAATTGCTAGATGAAAGGCGGGAAACCGCCCTCGCTCGAATGGCCGTGCAGAAACAACGGATCGAGAGGTATTACAACCGAGGAGCCAATCTTCGACAGTTTAAACTGGGGACTTAGTTCTTAGAAAGGTCACCATTAATACTCGGGATCCAAATGAAGGAAAACTTGGCCCAAACTGGGAGGGACCGTATCAGGTCCTCGATGTCGTCGGAAAAGGATCCTACAAACTTGGCACGATGGACGGCGAGCAATTACCAAACAATTGGAACATATCACTCCTCAAACGATATTACTGCTAAAGTACGACCTTCTGCATTTTCATATATATTATATACTAACCGATTGCAGGTGTTCGACCAAAGCTATCTAAGGATCCTTCATCATAAAGTCCTTAGGTCTGAAAGCACGTGTTGTACTCTTTTCCCTTAGACCAGTTTTTATCCCAAATGGGTTTTTCCGTCGAGGTTTTTAATGAGGCAACCATTGTTCATGCTAACTTAGAGCAACTCGACAGTATCCGAAGCTTCTTGACAATCAACCTCGAATACTGGGGGGGGGGGGCATCACCTTCGGATGTTAACTTTATTACAAGGAAGGTACTTCGTGTCAACAGGGTCTCAATAGCCAAACGATCAAACGAACCGTGCCCATGTAGATTACTCGAGCCCTAAAGACAAACATGTATGTATGTATAATCTATTGAGAGAAGTATTTTTTTTCCTTGCCAAATATTTCATGCCTTAGAGAAAATTTTACTTTACAATTTCTTACTTTAGGTTTGTTGTGGAAACAGTCTTAAGAGCCAATCAAACCTGAAGATCGAACAACTTACCCCGTACTCAGGGACTGCCATCCGAAAAATTGATGTAATCAAAATCTCGAGATCATAAGACCTTAAAAAGGCAATCCTTGTTTTAATAGGCCACGACCACTCCACTTAGGGACTGACACTTCGAACAAGTTCGAAGTATAATCGGGAAACAAGCCCAAGAGGCAAATCCCAAGTCAAAGGCTACCGGCAAACCAAC
The DNA here is from genome assembly GCF_001879085.1 of Nicotiana attenuata. NCBI lineage: Eukaryota > Viridiplantae > Streptophyta > Magnoliopsida > Solanales > Solanaceae > Nicotiana > Nicotiana attenuata. The sequence continues at coordinate 272,329 of NW_017670452.1, forward strand.
ACGGCTCGGAGACATCCGAATTCAGTAATAAAATAGGCCTTCAAATATTTTCATAAAACCGGTTTAAAAGGCTACCCTCGGGAAATTTATAAAAGGTTTCGATCACGTCAACCCTCGAAAACCCTAAGGGGTACCGAACTTTTCGAACTACCGAACGAGCTTATTTCAAGCTAAGGCATAACAAAGCGAAGGGTTTCAATAACACTAACCCTCGAAAACCCTAATGGGTAAACATTTATCTCGTGAGGCATAATAAATTTTTGCATGATTAACTTTCTAAGCCGAAAAGGGTGAAAAGCCATTCTTTTTAAGGCCATATCGGCCTGATTCAAGAGCCAAAGGGCCATTTTATTTTTGAGTTCGAGAAGTCAACCTCACTCAACTAAAACCTAAGGGTTTTCCTACTTCGAGCTCGAGTAGTTAATCGCTCGATTATAAAGGCTACATTAGTCCAACTTCGACCAAATTGCCTAAGCCTTATACTCATGAACATGGCATGGATGAAACAGAATTTTCACAAGGAAGAAATTGAAATAAAGACAAATCAGAAAGCAAAGAGATTTATTATATATATATATATATATATATATATATATATATATATGGAAATATTTACAAGGACCGATCAGGGCCCTACACAAAAATTCAAAAAAAAAAAAGAAAAGAAAAATCCTAAGCGCCTAATTCCTCGGGAGCTACATCCTCGCCATCGGGATCTCCCCCGCTCTCAGATAAACTCACGCTCCCGGAATCATCATTATCAGAAGAGAGCAACGCTTTGCCTTCAACCTCAAGCTCTTTCGCATTCTCGATCTCGACAGCAAGATTAAAGCCACGAGCATGAATCTCCTCCAGAGTCTCTCTTCGAGACTGGTCTTTTGGCATGCTCGACAATCCAGTATACTCGAGCCTGAGCAGCATCGAAAACTTCTTTTTCTTGAGCTTGAGAGGCCTCGACGTCAGATTGGTAGATAGCCGCGATCGCCTCAGCATCGGCCTTAATTGTCCCAGCCTCAGATTTCACCGCTGCAATCTTCGTGTCCAACCGAGCTATTAGCTCCTCAATTTTCTTGGCTTATTCCAAGCTCTTCTCTTTCATTCCTTGGAGTTGGCTTTCAGTTGAGGATAACTGAGCTCGAGCTGACTCTTTCTCCGAGGCAAGACGGTCCATCTTTTGCTTCCACATTGAAGTCTCTGCCTCTACCTCATCTACCTCTCCTCGAAGTTGCTCGATCGTTTCATGCAACCGCTGGACCTGTGAGATCGAATCGTCAGCCATCACTCCCAAATCGAGGCCATAAACGTCTAAGACTTTATTTAACTACTCGGTGAGTTCACTTTGTTCTTTCTGGGCCAAGACCAACTCAGCTCGGAGACCTTTGATTCCTTTTTCTTTTTGCTCACCAAGAAGCTTGAGAGAATTTTTCACTTCGGTAAGCCCTCGAATTTCAGCTTCATGTCGGCTCAACTCTCTTCGGGACTTGAAGAAAGCCTTATGATAAAGTACAGTGGATTACACAGATAGAAGGGAAAGAATTAGGCAAAGAGATAAAAGTACAAGTACGAAGATCGGCGTCAAAAGAAAAGGTTAGGGCTTACCCGATTCAAAGCTTGTTGGGCATCATTAAAGAGGCATGGTGCTCCCACCTTGTCCATCAAAGCTTGATCCTCCTCGGTGACCAGACCTTGAAGGTAACTGGCGGGGCGGCAAAAACTCGTGCATCCTCCGGGACCGTAATAATGATGGTCCGTTTGCACTCAGGATCGACACTGGGTGCTGGGAACTGGCTGGTCAACCTGAAACTCGAGGAAGTTCGCCCAAGCTTCTCCTCGATATGTCCAAGTCACTCAAGACAGCGACGTCATCGACCCCAGCAAAACAACTTTGGAAAAGGTCCTCCTTTTCGAGAGAACCTTCTACCTGAGGGGCCTTCATAGCCTGAGCCTCCCGAACGTCCCCTTCCGAGAATGAAGGAAGCGGCAGGGAGTACCCAATTTCTATTGCCCCGAGTGAATCACTTGAGAGGTGCTCTTTAATTCGAAGGGCCTCGGAGCCATCCCCTTCGGACATACCTGTCGACTGATCATCTCGGTAGGAGGCTTCTTCAGTCTCCAATAACTTGGAGACTTTGCCAGGGTCCTCTTCCGAGACCCCCTCGGTTCGAGGCTGGATTTCTCCAACCCTTACCGACTCAAAGGCCTTTGGGGCCTCGGTGCTCCTCTTCACTCGGTCCGCCAGCTCGGAGCCGACGTCCTCGTTTTCTTCTTCTTCATCTCTTAGCCACTGAACTACCTCCGCAGGTAGGACGGCGGTGTCTTTCTTCGGCTTATGAGCCTTACTTTTTTGGGATTTGGATACTCGGAGGTCGAGACCCTTTTTCTCTTTTTATCCTTTGCCGATTTCGGGGCTGGGGGCAACACCTCTTCCTCCCCAGACGGGGGCCTCATGACAGCATTTTCTTTGAGGCCTGTATGAAAGGAAATCAAGTGAGTATGAAAAGAAACTGTTTAGAGAAGTTCATCAAATGCGTGAAAATGGGGCTTACCATGATTTTTTGCCTCCCATCGGCCCCTTGCCAAATCGCGCCACGAGCGCTCAGAATACCAAAAAGTCAAAGCCAGTTTTCGAACCCAGTCCTCGAGGTTAGGAATTGCACCGGGCATCCAAGAAACCCCTACATCATAGAAAGGGATGTCGATGAGAAGAAGCAAAGGAATCTTCTCGGCCGGGATTAGGCTAGAAGTCTTCACTCGGACGAACCGGCCCATCCATCCTCGATCCTTGTCCTCATCTATGCTCGAGAACAGCACCTTGGTAGCCCGACGGTGAAGCCTTATTAACCTGCCTCGATAGAGACGGCGGCTGTATAGCCTGATTATATGGTCGAGGGTGAAAGACATCCCTTCGACTTTGCTCGCGAAGAATCAGAGCAGAATGACAATATGCCAAAAAGAGGGATGGATTTGGCCTAGGGTTATTTGATATTTGTGGCAAAAGTCGATAATGACGGGATCGACAGGGCCCAGCGTGAAAGCGTAAGTGTAAACACTTAGAAACCCTTCCATATGAGTAGTGATGTCTTCTTCGAGGGTCGGAATCACCACCTCTTTATCTTTCCAATGGCATTCTTTCTTCACCTGCTTAAGGTTACCCTCAGCTATAGAGCATATATATCTCGACATTGGCTCGCATCAACCAGGGACCGACGAAGTTTTCTCCACTTTGAAGTCAGAAGTAAGTTCACACCCCCTGGGAACACACTCCTCAGGGCGTGGCTCCACCGGTGTTTTATCGCCGGCGGGCCGCGATGAAGAAGCTTTTTCCTTTTGAGGAACAGTTTTTGACGTTTTTGCCATTTTTGTATGCGTTTAAAGAAAGAAGAAGAGAATAAGGCTTGGTGTTTTGAGGGACCGTTGATAACAAAACCTAGAGATTATGTAGAGCGGAAAAGCTTATAAGATGCAAAAAGCTTGGAAGATTACAGCAGAGATCAAGAGTAAAGTTTGGGCAAAGAGAAGGAAAGCACATTTATAAGATGTAGATGACGGTTCAAAACCAATAATGGCCGACCACCAACTGACGCTCATTAATGACTTTGGGAACTGTACCGACGGGACGTTTCAGTCGCTTACGCCATGAGGATGACGTCATGACAGGTCGAGGTACAAAATCGAAGGCTTAGTTCGTTTCTTCTCATTACACTCCAAGAAACGACGGGACTATCTGTATACGGTTAAAACCGGACCTAACCAATTTTACTATTTGATCGAGACCACGGAATTGCATCGAAGGTCGGCCTCGTAGTGGATCAGACCAGAGCGTGAGGACAAGGTAACGAGTTCGAGAATCGAGGTGCTTGTCAAAATCGAGACCAGCAGCGATCGAGATCAAATATGGCAGACTTCGAGTAAAGCGCAATAATAGAAAAGCGAGATATCCGTGACCGGTTGAAGATCACGGCGAAATTCCCGGAACAGATCAAATCAAAGGCGATTGTTTAGCTAATCATGGGATTTTTAATTCCGTAATTGAAATTGTACCATAGATAAGGATCCTCTACTATATAAAGAGGGTCCTAATCATTTTGTAACCATGTTACACTCTGAGATATCAAAGCAATATAACGCATTTTCTTTATTTCATATACTTGTTCATCAGCTTGTCATATTTTAACTGTTCTTGCACAAATCAGTTCGAGGATATTTAAGCTCGAGGGCTGAAATTCGTTCAAACATCGGTTTGCTTTATATTATTGTTAATTCCTATTATTACTCTTACCTTTATCAATTGGTATTAGGTGAAATCACATGTCCTTAAAATCACATTATAAGTTTAATTGTTATCCAATTTTAAGGGTAAACAATACACAAATAAAGTAAGGAAATTATTTCTAGCATTGTTCACTTTATATATTCTTCTTTTTTAACATAAAGACTTCGATTAAGACATTAGAGGATGATCCCAGACCTCTTAATCACAATCAAATTGTCAATTGAGCAGAGAATGGACCACAAAAAGCATTCTCAACCTAAAGTTTTCAAATTATAGAGGACCAGAATAAATATTTTCAACACAAAATGAGTGAATTTAATAATAGATGGATGCTATAGTCAAAGAAAAAAGAGAATCATGATGATTTAATTTCTGTTTTCCTACTAGATGGTCGATAAGTATCTATTGGAGGAGACTTTAGAAAATATATTTGGAGTTTCAAGACAACTTTCTGCCTTTAAGCTTGAAGTTGACGAAAAACAACCATTGAATTTTCATTTGATTATGGATAAGAAGAAAAAAGTAGGGTAGGGAAAAAGAAAGTTGGAAAATGCTTTTTCTCACTTCTGAAAAGTGGATTAGCTTTTTGGATGGCTGATAAATACAGATTGACTTGAGCTGAGGCAAGTAGGATATATATATATATATATATATATATATATATATAGGTAGAGGTAGACAAAAAAAGTTTTGGGAAAAGATGATTATGCACGACATGGTGCAGGTGGAGTTTACTGAGGACATGACCGTGATAGGAAGGTGTGGAGGTCGAGTATTAAGGTAGAAGGTTAGGCCATCTCCAACCTTACCCCATTCCCCATAATGGGGACAATTTTTGGGGTAATTTAGCTCCAACGTAACCCTCCCCCATTTTTCTTCACAACTCCCGGGATGAATAGTGTTCCCTCAAATATGGGGTACACTATTCATCTCCCCCGTTACTATTCATCATTTTTTTATTATTATTTTATTATTTAATCTTTTAATTTATCTCTTTATATCTACCTAATTATGTTTATGTAATATCTTTATATATTAATTTTACATCTTAACTTTGGTGTATAATTTTGATAAATTGATTTTCGTGCATTTATTATTTTTATGTAAAATTGTAAGTTAATTTTATTATAAGTTATAATTGTACAAAAAATATATAATTATCTCAAAAAATGGATGGTGCAAATATAAAATATTAGATGTTGCTAAAATTGAAAGGTGCGAATATAAAATATTAGATGTTGCTAAAATTGAAAAGTGAAGATTGAAAATACATTAAATGAATTTGATCGTTATGTAATATGTATTTAGTTAATCTTGTATCGCAATGATTTCACTTTTATTTGAATTATTAGTTACTCTATAATAATTGCTTACAAATTATATTATTTAAAATTTTATGGAATTGTTTTAATGGAAATTACAAATTAATAAAAATAAAAGATGGAATTTGTTTAATGGAAAATTAAAATGAAATTGAAATGAAAGATAATAATATAATATAGAAGAGAGAGAAGAATATAAAAAAATTTGGGGAAAAAAATGGGGGAATGGTTGGAGTAAGTTGTCCCCAAAATAAAAAACTCCCCATTTTGGGGACCAAAAATGGGGTAAAGATTGAAGATGTCCTTAGTAGGTAGTTGAGTGATCTCCTTTGTCTTCCTCAGTCGATAACGTTGGTGTTAGTTTATCCTCAGATTGCCACCTATCGTTTATTTGTTATCTTGGTCTCGGTTTTTTTTATATATCTTATTGTTATTTATTTGTTGCATTTTTTTCATCAGGGATCTATCGAAAATAGTGTTTCTGTCCTCTCAAAATAGGGGTAAGCTTATATACATCCTACTCTCTCAGACACCACACATGAAAATTCCCAGAGTTTGTTATTGTTATTGTTGAACTCCTCGATGAAAATATTGCCTCCGCCGCTAGAGACGACACATCCATGCTAGATATTTAGTTACACGCATACCAATATGTATTGACAGTCAAAGTCCATGTAAGTTTGGCCAAGGCAAATGGACATTGGTCAAACACAATTTATGAAACAAAAAAACACTAAGTACAAGTTTAAGTTAATATAATTATTAATTAATCACACTTCACACTTGGCAAATCCCTCCATTTTGTTGTGTAGTTTGACTGGGTGACATATGTCTGCGTCAAACATATAATCAACTTGTTTTTAAGACCTAATTTTACGTGATTAACAACTGTCATTGCCTGCAAATCCCATAAAGTATTGATTTGGTAAAGGCATAATCTTATATTGGGTCCGTAAATATCTTTTAAAATGCTTAATTAGTAATGCAGCCCATGTGACATCCATTAATCCAAATTTGGTAGACAATGTTACCTTCCTATCTTTTTTTTAATCTGTTATTTAATTAAAATTAGGATGGAGAGAACTAGTTCAATCTCGTTTGACTAACTAGAGAAATTTAAAAACAAATAAACGAGATACATATACTCATTCAGATTTCATTGATGGTGGAAGACTTAGGTTTTGCTACTAATTAATAACAACATTACGTATCCATTACTATTTTGCATTCCTATAACGTCATTACATATCCATTATAAGTAACAAGTCAATTGCAAAGACTCCATCTAAGCGGATCATATCAGACCAAATTCAAGAATAAAACCTACCTCATCCTCTCTTATTTCCATTACTATTAATATCTTGATTTTTAATCGTAAAAATATCTACACAACAAGGTTTTTGTTGTTATGATACTTCTCAATCGGTCGTGTTATATGAGCATTATCTATCCTTGTATTTTTTATCTATTAAATTTAAACTATCATTTGTAACCGTCACTTTAATGACTATAGACTATACAAATCAATCGACTATATATAACCATTGTAGACGTATCCTAATGCTAAGGATCAGATTTGTTTTTTGTTTTTGTTGCAATATAATAAGGACATTACGAGAAATGTGAGCTATAAATGTCGTAAATGTGAAATAAATGTTAAAAAATTACTTACCCACGTTTATTTTACACTTAGTTCAAATATCGTAAATTTCATTGTCGAATTCTTTTTAACATTTATATTAATATCTATAAAAAGATTTATGACATTTATTTACGACTTTTATGAAATATTGGACCAAATATAGATAGAGTGCTATTGAGATTCTTTTTATTTGATGGAGTTTATATAGAGTTGAATTCTGAGTAGGTTAACGAGCAGATGGACTCTGCTCCAGTGAATTTTCTCCTGTAACACTCAGTATCGTTGTTATTTTTTTTTTTGGTTTTCTAGTTGGTGCTCCGTACTTATATCAGAGTCATGATTAGTCCGGATTTGGGAAGTTATTGGTAGATGATTCACTTATTAGATGAAGGAAATACGGACATCGTGCTGGGCACTTGGAGTTCTTTCGAGAGTCGACGTGATTTTGAATATTGCATGCATATCAAGGTTGATGAGATTGTGGGGGCTATGCGCAAGATGAACAGAGGTAGAGCGACCGGGCCAAATGAGATCCCAATGGAATTTTGGAAGACTGCAGACAAAGGAGGCTTGGAGTGGCTTACTAGGTTGTTTGATGTCATTTTTAAGACGATGAAAATGCCTGAAGAGTGGAGGCGGAGTACGATGATTTCGGTGTACAAGGATAAGGGGGCATACCCAAAATTACAACAACTATTGAACGTCAAGCTGCTAAGTCACACCATGAAAGTTTGGGAGAGGGTGATAGGAGTTAGGGTAAAGGGTAGTGTATCTATTTTCGAGAATCCATTCGGATTCATGCCAGGGCGATCAACTACAGGAGTCATTCACCTTATCAAAAGACTAGTGAAACAATATAGGGATAGGAAGGACTTGCACGTGGTGTTTATTGACCTAGAGAAAGCTTATGCCAAGGTTCCAAGGGAGGTTCTTTTGAGGTGTTTGCAGGTTAGAGGCCCGTAGCTTATACTAGGGTGATCCAGGATATGTATGATGACGTTAAGACTTGGGTTAGAACGGTTGGAGGGGACTCGGAACACTTCTTTGTCGGAATGGGCTTGCATCAAGGATCCGCGCTTAGCCCGTTTTTATTGCCTTGGTAATGGATGTTTTGACGTGGCGCATTCAAGGGGAGGTTCCATGATGCATGTTACTTGCGAATGATATAGTACTAATTGACGAGTCGCGAGGTGGTGTTAACGCGAAGCTGGAGGTTTGGAGATAAACCCTGGAGTCGAAAGGTTTCAAGATGAGCAGGACTAAAACAGAGTACTTGGAATGCTAGTTCAGCTACGTGATTGATGATGCGGACGTGGAAGTGAAGCTGGATTCATAGGTCATCCCTAAGAAGGGGATTTTCTAGCACATCGGATCTATTATCAAGGTAATGGTAAGATTGACGAGGATGTCACACATCGTATTAGAGCGGGATGGATGAAATGGACACTTCCAGGATTTTGTGTGATAAGAAGGTGCCACCTCGACTTAATGGTAAGTTTTACAGAGTGGTGGTTAGACCTGCTACGCTATATAGTGCAGAGTGTTGGCATGTTAAAATACTCATGTCCAGAAGATAAAAGTAGCAGAAATGAGGATGCTAAGATGGATGTGTGGGTATACAAGGTTAGATAAGATAAGGAATATTGATATTCGGGAAAAGGTGAGAGTGACACTCGTAGAGGACAAGATGAGGGAAGTTAGATTGAGATGGTACGGGCATGTGAAGAGAAGGTGTATTGATGTTAGGCATATTTCTATATGTTTTAATATTACCTCACTCATGTTTTAACTTTTTGATGCTATTCGATCTTTAAAATGCCCAACATGGCTTAATTATTAGTTTTATGACTAATAGAGTTGTGTGTGATGATTTAGGGTGTTTGGAATGCAAAAATATGAAGAAAATGTGATCTAGCTAGAGGAGGGGGTTGGATGCGTCGCATCCAACCTGGAGAAAAATCATGTTTCGTGCACCCTTAGCAGTAAAGTCAAACCATAGCATCCGCACCTGGGCACATCTGAGATGGAGGAACAAAGGGTGGATGTGAAGCATCTACCCTAGCATGCGAAGCTGAGAAGTGGAGGACGAGGTGGATGCGAAGCATCCACCC
>NW_017670452.1:281701-302866 GCF_001879085.1 Nicotiana attenuata
TTTTCCCTGTGATTGTTGTTTGGGTGAGGAAGAGCGTAAAGCACGAAGGGTGATGCCGTGTATTGTTTTGGTGAGAGAGTGTTAAAGCACGAAGGGTGATGCCGTGGATTGTTTTGGTGAGAGAGAGTAAAAGCACGAAGGGTGATGCCGTGCACTTGTCTTTGATTTCCTAATTTTTATTGATAATTGTGTTACGATTTCTCTCCACTAAATTGTTGGTTTCCTGTTAATACTTGTTGTACCCCGAAGCATGATTTCCCCTTTCCTATTTTCAATTGAAATGTGGTGATCCTCATATTTACTTGTTGCTCTTATGTTACTATTCGATGTTTCCCCGCAACATGTTTTCCCCCCTCCCATACTTGACTGTATATGAATGTTTCTTTATGTACTTCTTTTCTGCTGTATATAGTTAAATTGCACAGGTTATTTGGTAGTCTGGTCCTAGCCTCGTCACTACATCGCCGAGGTTAGGCTAGGCACTTACCAGCACATGGGGTCGGTTGTGCTGATACTACACTCTGCATTCTTTTGTGCAGACCCCAGTGTTGTAGACTTCGGACCGCAGTGGGATTGCTGATTCTTGCTCATCAGGCGACCCGAGGCAGTCCTACAGGCGTCCGCAGGCCTTGGCGTCTCCTTCTATCTACTATTCCTGTTTCTTTCATACATTTCTAGAGACAGTGTTGTATTTATTTCTTTCAGCCCCTTTATTTGTAGTATTCTTAGTCCGTCTATGAAACTGTGACACCAGTTCTGGATAGTCGAGACTCAAATAGTTGTATTGGATTCATGTTCAGCTAGCTTATTGCTTTTTTTTTCCTTCCGCTTATGTTAAATTCCGATGTTTGAATAATATTACTTCGCAATTGTTAATGAATATAAGATGGGTAAAAAGGTAAGTTGTTCACATAATTGGCTTGCTTAGCTCACATTAGTAGGCGCCATCACGACTCCCGAGGGTGGGAAATCCGGGTCGTGACAAGTTGGTATCAGAGCTCTAGGTTACATGGGTCTCACAATTCACAGACAAGCTTAGTAGAGTCTGAGGGATCGGTACGGAGACGTCTGTATTTATCCCCCAGGGTCTACAGAGTTAGGAAAAACTTCACATTCATTCTTTCCTGTCGTGCGATTTTGTTCTCTCAATGCTAAATTGAAACCTCTACTCTTGTCCTTTCGCGAATGGAGAGGTCATGTACCGCTTCTTCAGCCAAGCAGCAGCACATACCAGTGATAGATCAACTACTTCTTCGGAGGCTTTGTGGAGGTTGGATAAGTTTCACCAAGCTCTTCACTACTACTTTCAGCGGTGCATCTACTGAGGATCCCTAGTATTGTCTAGGCAGTTGTCACGAGGTTCTCAGAAACATGGGGATAGTTGAGACCAATGGGGTCGATTTTGCTACTTTTCACTTGTCTAGATCCGCCAAGACTTGGTGGAGAGATTATTGCTTGGCTAGAGCAGCCGCATCACCAGCTTCGACTTGGGAGCAGTTCACGCAGCTATTTCAGGAGAACTTTCTCCACATCACTCAGAGAGAGGTATTAGAGGGGGAGGTAGAGGTATTAGAGGTGAAGGAAGAGATGCTAGAGGTGGAGGTAAAGGTATTAGAGGTGGAGGTGCAGGTATTGTTCTGGTTTATTGGTAGAGAAGCTTTGGCTTTATTTTGCGCCGTATCTGGTCATGCCTAGTGATTCTTTGAGTGCCCCTGTTTATGTGTCTATGCCGGCGGGTGATTCTATTGTGGTGGATCGCGTCCATCGTTCATGTATAGTGGTTATTGGAGGTCTTAAGACTCGTGTAGATTTGCTTCTTCTGGACATGGATGATTTCGATGTTGTATTGGGGATGAACTGGTTATCACCTTACCACGCTATCTTGGACTGTCATGCCAAGACTGTGACCTTAGTTTTACCGGGTATGCCTCGTTTAGAGTGGAGAGGGACTCCCGGTCATTGTACCAATAGTGTTATCTCTTATGTGAAGGCTCGACGTATGGTCGAGAAGGGGTGTTTGGCCTATTTGGCATATGTTCGTGATTCTAGTGCTGAGGTTCCTTCCATATATTCTGTGCCCGTTGTTCGTGAGTTTCCTGAGGTTTTCCCTTCTGACCTGCCGGGTATGCCACCCGACAGGGATATTGACTTTTGCATTAATTTGGCTCCGGGCACTCAGCCCATTTCTATCCCTCCGTATCGTATGGCCCCGCTTGAGTTGAGAGAGTTAAAGAAGCAGTTGCAAGAATTGCTTGAGAAGGGTTTCATTAGACCTAGTGTTTTGCCTTGGGGTGCATCGATGTTGTTTGTTAAGAAGAAGGATGGGTCAATGAGAATGTGTATTGATTACCGGCAATTGAACAAGGTTACAATCAAGAATAAGTATCTGCTGCCGAGGATTGATGATTTGTTCGATCAGCTTCAGGGTGCCAAGGTATTTTCCAAGATTGACTTGAGATTTGGCTACCATCAGTTGAGGATTAGGGCATCCGATGTCCCTAAGACAGCTTTCCGCACTCGGTACGGGCATTATGAGTTCTTGGTGATGTTATTCGGGTTGACAAATGCCCAGCAGCTCTTATGGATTTGATGAACCGAGTGTTCGGGCCTTATTTTTATTTGTTCGTGATACTCTTCATGATGATATTTTGATATATTCTCACAGCCGAGAGGAGTACGAGCAGCATCTTAGAGTGGTTCTTCAGACTTTGAGTGATAGTTAGTTGTACGCCAAGTTTTTGAAGTGTGAGTTCTGGTTGAGTTCAGTTGCATTCCTGGGTCATGTTGTGTCAGCAGAGGGTATTCAGGTTGATCCGAAGGAGATTGAGGCAGTCAAGAACTGGCCTAGACCAGCATCAGCTACAGAGATTCGGAGTTTCTTGGGATTGGCAGGCTACTATCGTCGGTTCGTGGAGGGTTTTTCATCTATTGCAGCCCCGATGACCAGGTTGACCCAGAAGGGTGCCCAGTTCAGATGGCCGGACGAGTGTGAGGCGAGCTTTCAGCAGCTCAAGATAGCTCTGACTACAGCACTTTGGTTTTGCCCACAGGTTCCGGGCCTTATACAGTTTATTGTGATGCATCTCGTATTGGACTTGGTGCAGTGTTGATGCAGGATGGCAAAGTCATTGCCTACGCTTCGCGGCAGTTTAAGATCCATGAGAAGAACTATCTAGTTCATGATTTGGAGTTAGCAGCCATTGTCCACGCGTTGAAGATCTGGAGGCATTATCTGTATGGCGTGGCTGTGAGGTGTTCACGGATCACAAGAGTTTTCAGTATTTGTTCGAGCAAAAGGAGTTGAATTTGAGGCAGAGGAGGTGGTTAGAGTTGTTGAAAGATTATGATATCACTATCTTATATCATCCGAGAAAGGCCAATGTGGTGGCCGATGCTTGGAGTAGGAAGTTAGCCGGTATGGGCAGTCTTGCTTATATTCCGGTCGGTGAGAGACCGCTTGCTTTGGATGTTCAGTCTTTGGCCAATCAGTTGTGAGGTTGGATGTTTCTGAGCCCAGTCGTGTGTTAGCTTGCATAGTCGCTCGTTCATCATTGTTGGAGCGTATCCGAGATTGGCTGTATGATGATCCTCATTTGTGTGTCCTTAGAGACACGTTGCAGCACGGAGGTGCCAAGCAGATTACCTTGGGTGATGATGGAGTTTTGAGATTGCAGGATCGAGTTTGTGTCCCTAATATAGACGGACTCCGAGAGTTGATTTTATCAGGATTTGCGGCAACATTATTGATTGAGGAGAATGAAGAAGGATATCGTTGCGTATGTGGCTCGGTGTTTGAATTGTCAGCAGGTTAAGTACGAGCATCAGAGGCCCGGTGGTTCATTTCAGAGGATTGAGCTTCCCGAGTGGAAGTGGGAGCGGATCACCATGGATTTCGTTGTTGGACTCCCACAGACTCGCAGAAAGTTCGACGAAGTATGGGTCATTGTTGATAGGCTGACCAAGTCAGCACATTTCATTCCTGCGGCAGTCTCCTATTCTTTAGAGAGGTTAGCTGAGATCTATATCCGGGAGATTGTTCGCCCTCATGGTGTGCCTGTGTCTATCATTTCGGACCGAGGTACGCAGTTTACCTCGCGTTTCTGGAGAGTTGGGCATACGGGTTGAGTTGAGCACAGCATTTCATCCCCAGGCGGACGGGCAGTTCGAGCGGACTATTCAGATTTTGGAGGATATGCTCCGAGCTTGTGTCATTGACTTTGGAGGCTCGTGGGATCGGTTTTTGCCTTTAGCAGAGTTTGCCTATAACAACAGCTACTAGTCGAGTATCTAGATGGCTCCTTATGAGGCTTTATATGGTAGGCAGTGTCGGTCTCCGGTTGGATGGTTTGAGCCGGGAGAGGCTCGGTTGTTGGGTACGGATTTGGTTCAGGATGCCTTGGACAAGGTCAAGATTATTCAGGATAGGCTTCGTGCAGCTCAGTACAGGCAAAAGAGTTATGCAGACCGCAAGGTTTCAGATGTTGCTTTTATGGTCGGTGAGCGGGTATTGCTTCGAGTGTCGCCTATGAAGGGCGTGATGAGATTTGGGAAGAAGGGAAAGCTCAGCCCTAGGTTCATTGACCCGTTTAAGACTCTTGATCGAGTGGGAGAGGTAGCTTATAGACTTGCATTGCCGCCGAGCTTATCAGCCGTGCATCCAGTATTTCATGTGTCCATGCTTCGGAAATATCACGGCGATCCATCCCACGTGTTAGATTTCAGCACTGTCCAGTTGGACAAGGACTTGTCTTATGAGGAGGAGCCGGTAGCTATTCTAGACCGGCAGATTCGTCAGTTGAGATCGAAGAGTTTTCCTTCTATTCGTGTTCAATGGACAGGTCAGCCTCCTGAGGCATCGACCTGGGAGTCCGAGTCTGATATGCGGAGCCGTTATCCCCATCTTTTCCCCGACTCAGGTACTTCCTTCTTTCTTCTGTCCGTTCGAGGACGAACGGTTGTTTTAGAGGTGGAGAATGTGATGACACTTGCTTTAAATTAAAATCTGTGTTTCCGAGACCTTGAAAACACCGTTTAGAGTCACCTCGATTTGCGTGCGCAATCCGGACACGTAGCCGGAAAGCTTAAATATGAAAATCTGTGAAAAATGGTAAAATTTGGCTATAAAATGAGTTAATTTCACTTCGATCAATGTTTTGGGTAAATGGACCCGGACTCGTGATTTGACAGTCCCGGAGGGTCCGTAGGAAAATATGGGACTTGGGCGTATGCCCGGAATCGAATTCCGAGGTCCCGAGCCCGAGAAATGATTTTTTAAAGGAAATTATTTTCTGAAATTGTTTAAGGAAATTTGAAATGAAATTTGATTAGAACATGATAGTATCGGGCCCGTATTTTGGTTCTGGCACCCGGTATAGGTCTTATATATGATTTAAGATGTTTCTGTGAAATTTGATGAAAAACGGATATCATTTGACGTGATTCGGACCTTAAATGCAAATTTGATGTTTAAAGAAGTTTTGAGAAATTTCATTGATTTTGAGGTTTAATTCGATGTTCATGATGTTATTTTGGTTATTTGAGTACAAGAATAAGTCCGTAGAATGTTTTTGAGGTTGTGCATATATTTGGTTTGGAGCCCCGAGGGCTCGCGTGAATTTTGGATAGGCCACGGGGTGAAATTTTGGACTTAAAGAATTGCAGGCCTGCAGACTTCGCATTTCCCAAACTTTCTTCGCAATTCCCAGGTTCGCATTTCCCAAACATTTTTCCCTTGCCGGGATTTAATTATTGACTTGTTGCTCCCTTGTCGGGATTCTTATTGCAAATTTCCTTTATTTCCTTGCCTTATTATTTGTGATTGTTGTTTGGGTGAGGAAGAGAGTTAAAGCAGGAAGGGTGATGCCGTGCATTGTTTGTTTTGTGAGGAAAGAGTGTAAAGCACGAAGGCCATGCCGCACGATGTACCATTCCGTGCCTATTATATTGATTTCATGGTGAGGAAAGAGTGTAAAGCACGAAGGGTGATGCCGTGCCGCACGATGTACCATTCCGTGCCTATTGTATTGATTCTTATGGTGAGGACGAGAGTAAAAGCAGGAAGGGTGGTGCCGTGCACTTGTCCTTGATTTCCCTAATTCTTGCTCATAATTGAGTTATGTTGTCCTTTACATTTATTTACTGATTTTCTGTTGTTATTTCGTTTTATTTCGAGGTTATAGATTCCCTTACCCTATTTTCCTTGTGATTGTTGTTTGGGTGAGGAAGAGCGTAAAGCACGAAGGGTGATGCCGTGTATTGTTTTGGTGAGAGAGTGTTAAAGCACGAAGGGTGATNGTGACTAGATACGAACGAATTGGTGGTGGAATCGAGGGGTAAAGCTATAATTGAAGCGTGAATTGTGTTCGTGGCATCGAGGTAAGTGTTTGGTCTAACCTTAGCTTGAGGGATTAGGAGTTGAGTTCTATTTGCTATGTGGTAATTGTTGAGTACGACGTATAGGCATGGTGACGAGTATCTATACGTTGGTGTCTAGCATGCCCGTGAGTCTTTATATTGTGATTATCATGACTTCGTTGTATCTTTCATGCCTTGGTGATGGTTTCTAATTGTTGTATAAAGTTTGTGGAAAGAATTGTGACCTATGAACATTGAGGAGCGTTGGCTCAAGTTGTATAACGAATTGTGAAAGTATAAGTGACAATTGAACTTCTAGAGCATTGGCTCGAGTTGTGAAATGAGTTGTGAAGGTATAAGTGATAATTGAACCTTTTGAGCATTGGCTCGAGTTGTGAAGTGAATTGTGAAGTAACAGTGAGAAAGAGAAGAGATCATTATGTTGTCACCCTTGCCGGGCTATTGTTGATTTATTTGTTATCTCCCTTGCCGGGATGTGGATGTTATTGATGTTGTTCCCTTGCCGGGATTTAAATGTTGACTTGTTGCTCCCTTGCTGGGATTCTGATTGCAAATTTCCTTTATTTCCTTGCCCTATTGTTTGTTATTGTTATTTGGGTGAGGAAGAGAGTTAAAGCACGAAGGGTGATGCCGTGCATTGTTTGTTTTGTGAGGAAAGAGTGTAAAGCACGAAGGGTGATGTCGTGCCGCACGATGTACCATTCTGTGCCTATTATATTGATTTCATGGTGAGGAAAGAGTGTAAAGCACGAAGGGTGATGCCGTGCCGCACGATGTACCATTCCGTGCCTATTGTATTGATTCTTATGGTGAGGACGAGAGTAATAGCACGAAGGGTGGTGCCGTGCACTTGTCCTTGATTTCCCTGATTCTTGCTGATAATTGAGTTATGTTGTCCTTTACATTTATTTACTGATTTTCTGTTGTTATTTCGTTTTATTTCGAGGTTATAGATTCCCTTACCCTATTTTCCTTGTGATTGTTGTTTGGGTGAGGAAGAGCGTAAAGCACGAAGGGTGATGCCGTGTATTGTTTTGGTGAGAGAGTGTTAAAGCACGAAGGGTGATCCCGTGTATTGTTTTGGTGAGAGAGAGTAAAAGCACGAAGGGTGATGCCGTGCACTTGTCTTTGATTTCCTAATTTTTATTGATAACTGTGTTACGGCTTCTCTGCACTAAATTGCTGGTTTCCTGTTAATACTTGTCGTACCCCGTAGCATGATTTCCCCTTTCCTATTTTCAATTGAACTGTGGTGATCCTCATATTTACCTGTTGCTCTTCTATTACTATTCGATGTTTCCCCACAGCATATTTTTTCCCCTCCCATACTTGACTGTATATGAATGTTTCTTTCTGTACTTCTTTTCTGCTGTATATAGTTAAATTGCACAGGTTTATTTGGTAGTCTGGTCCTAGCCTCGTCACTACTTCGTCAAGGTTAGGCTAGGCACTTACCAGCACATGGGGTCGGTTGTGCTAATACGACACTCCGCACTCTTTTGTGCAGACCCCAGTGTTGTAGACTTCGGACCGTAGTGGGATTGCTGATTCTTGCTCATCAGGCGACCCGAGGCAGTCCTGCAGGCGTCCGCAGGCCTTGGCGTCTCCTTCTATCTACTATTCCTGTTTCTTTCATAAATTTCTAGAGATAGTGTTGTATTTATTTCTTTCAGCCCCTTTATTTGTAGTATTCTTAGACCGTCTGTGAAACTGTGACACCAGTTCTGGGTAGTCGAGACTCAAACAGTTGTATTGGAATCATGTTCAGCTAGCTTGTTGCTTTTTTTTCTTCCGCTTATGTTAAATTCCGCTATTTAAATAATATTACTTCGTAATTGTTAATGAATATAAGATGGGTAAAAAGGTAATTTGTTCACATAATTGGCTTGCCTAGCTCACATTGGTAGGCGCTATCACGACTCCCGAGGGTGGGAAATCCGGGTCGTGACACCCCCATAGGTACTTCTTCGTACAGGTTGGTTTATGGGAAGGCGTGCCACTTGCCCGTTGAGCTGAACACAAATTCTATTGGGCGATTAAAAAGCTAAATATGGAGATGGACTTAGCTGGTGAGAAGAGGTTGCTACAACTCAACGAGCTTGATGAGTTCCGATTGCACGCGTATGAAAATGCCAAATTGTATACAGAAAAGACCAAGAGGTGGCATGATAGCACATCCAACATCGCGAGTTTGAGCCAGGTCAAGAAGTTCTATTGTTTAATTCGAGACAAAAGCTTTTTCCCAGAAAGCTTAAATATCGATGGTCGGGTCCTTTTGAAGTGGTTAGTGTGAAACCTCATGGAGCGGTGGAATTGCGTGATACGAGTTCCAATGAAAATTCTTGGTAAATAGCCATAGAGTAAAACATTATTGGGGTGGTGACATTGCACGTCACAAGACCTCGATGGACTTGGCTGAGGCGTAAAGAACGTGTTGCGTCGTGCCGCGACGTTAAAGCAGGCGCTTCTTGGGAGGCAACCCAATTATTTTCTTTTGTTTTCGTATTTGTTCATTCTTCCCATTTAATTTGGATTTCTTATTTTTTTGTTCTTTCTAGGAGTTCCTTGAATTTTTTTATTTTTGTAGGAATTAGTTCTTGTTTGTATTTATCACAAAAAAAAAACTACAGGTATGGGGAAAACAGGGTGGATGCATCACATCCCCCTCAGCATAAAAAAGTTGACGGACCAACTGCTCAAGGCAGTGAAGTCCGCCCATAGCGTCCACCATTGCATCCAAACAGAACCCGCTGAAATAAAGTGGATGCGTCGCATCCCTTGCTACCAGCCCAGGTAAGTGTTACATTAAAACACTTTGAACACCTAAATCTCATCATTCACTCTTTTCCTCTCAACCCGTCGCCCCTCACTACCTCCAACCTCGACGATAACAGGTAATTGTTCTTCTTCTTCCTCTTTTCTTCTCTCTCCTAATTCCCATCTCTTCTCTCTTTCGCTGGTAGCAACATAATCCCCGCCCCAAATTCCCCTAAATTAGGTTGCACCAAGTTGAATTCTACACATGACCTTAACAGGGGACCTTGAACAATTTTGAGGTTTTTGCTTGTATTCACTATTGTCTATGATGGTTGTGAGATGATAAACTAGAATTCCCTTCATCTCGTTAATTTTGGGAGGGTAATCGAATGGCCCAATTGACAGAACAAACTAGGAAAAATTGTTGCATACCACATGTTCGATGAATTGCCTGTGAGGTAAATTTAGGCGCCGACGAAGTCTGATTAACCGAGCGACACTAGTATATGCTACTGAATAAGTGTGGGGTCGTTTGTTTGATTGGTACAGCCTTGTTAGAATGTTTTGAGCCTATGATGGATTGTCCAAATAAACTGGATATCCGGCACATGCTAGACTTCTTGAATTGTAAAGTGTTACTCAATTTGAATTCTGTGCGCTCTATGCTTATTGATATGTCGTGAGACTAAGTGTGGGGTCGAGTGAGCTGCTATGTGTAATTGAACATGGTTAGTGAGCACCACTCGGATAAAACTCCTGTTGTGCAT
Source organism: Nicotiana attenuata (assembly GCF_001879085.1). Lineage (NCBI taxonomy): Eukaryota > Viridiplantae > Streptophyta > Magnoliopsida > Solanales > Solanaceae > Nicotiana > Nicotiana attenuata. The sequence continues at coordinate 291,601 of NW_017670452.1, forward strand.
AATGATACCTATAAAGTTTAATGCTCATTTGTGAATTTGAAGGGAAGTATCAGTTAATTGATCCCTACTGAAAGCCATAGGCTGTATTTTCATGAAGCACTGAATGGCATGACATGCGAATGATCGAAAGTGCACGCTCTTGCACAACTACTTTATATCTGAAACTCCACGGTTCTGCACAATAATTGTTGACTTCTTTGCATTGTAGGTACTTAGGTTCATAAATGGTGGACACAAGCAAAACGTCCAAGCAACAAGAAAGAGATAATAACAAACAACCACCCAAAAAGCCTACTGGAAAGGCAACGGGTGCTCCAAATCCACAAAACAAAAGGAAGCGAACTGAGAAAGCGAAAGAACTGCCGACTAGGCATTTATTGATAAATCGGAGCAAGAAGAGGAGGAACCGTTGTAAGGAGGACTGTGAAGAAGGATACTACAAAAACATCATCCAATCCACCAAGCAAGGGGATAGAGATCAGAGAGCCTGTGCTACACCAAAGCAAATCCTCGAAGTAGAGTGACTCGAAACATAAAGGGAAGTAGAAGGCTACTGCAGAATCTGAGTCCGCGTCTTATTCGGACGATGAGCTTATACACGTCTACATGAATGACGAAGATGAGGGTGAACCAATGGACCGAGCTGCTTGGGAGAAGAAATTTGTTAGTGAAAAGGCATTTCGAGCTTATGATAAGATCCTGGGTTCAAAGAAGTATATTCCAGAAAAGCCAATCAACATTAAAGCAATTAAGAAAAAATATCCAGATTTTCTGAAATCAATTCAAGAGGTGCAACAATAGGGACCTATCTTGAAGGGCCACGGCAAGGCCAACCTCACTATCGTCAGAGAGCTTTACGCGTCACTCAAGGGGCAGCATTGTAAGAGTACGAGGGGTGGATATTAATGTCTCAGCTGAAGCTCTGAACAATTTCTTAGCAGTGCCACACACTCTAACGAACAGGTTTGACTCTATGTGCAAAACACCTAATTATTCACACATTAAGTCTATTCTATGCCCTACCAGGAAAGATGCAGATTGGAAGCATGGGAGTGTGGAGTACCATTCTCTGGCCAAAGAATTCATGAGCACATTCGCACGCGTGGTTGTAAATTTCATATGCAACTGCTTGATGCCATGCTAACACAAAACTGATGTCCCTCGACATCGAGCACTAGTTTTGTATGCTTTATTGGAGGGGATACCGCTCAACCTGGGGGCCATCATGCACGACCAGATGCAGCGCACCAGGATGAACTACAAGTGGAGGTTGTTCTTTGCAAACACCCTATCGACTTACTTGACGGAAATGGGAGTACTATGGGACAAGGAAATGATGACATTGAGGCTAAAGCTCCATGACCATATGATGTTACTCATGCTAGAGCCGAACAAGGGAAGGTCCTCTAAGCTCACCACTCAGTAGTTGTTTGAGCAATTGCAAGCTGATATGCTAGAGAACAGGGCTGAGTTGATAGCGACTCGGGCAAAGTTGAGTGCCACTAGAGCTGAGTTGATTTAGACTCGTACGGATCTAAGCCAAGTCCAGGCTGAGCAGGCCACGATGATGAGGGAGGTATCATTACTCCTCCGTGTTTTGGTTCAACGTACAAATATAGATATCTCACAGCTGCTTGCATCGTCCACTGCTGGATCATCCACCTCTGCTCCTCCTATATTCCCTGAGGCTTCATCCTCCATGCCTACTGAGGCCGCCGTGTTGCATGCTATAGACTCAGCTCCACTTGGCGATGATAGGACTGTGACCGAGCTCCCTATTCGTGAGGCTGCTATTGCTAGGCCAGAGGGGGCCATGATAGATGCCGTGGAGGCTTCGAGTACCCACTCAGATGTTGCTGCTACCTCCGTCCCGGCTGCCCACACCACTGCTGCTGCTGCTCTTTCGCAGACCGCGGACGATCCCTCCACCTTGACTTGAGGGAGTTTCTTCTCACCCTACTCTACTTTGTTTTTGTGCATTGAGGACAACGCACGCTTCTAAGTGTGGGGTGGGGTGTTATTCATATGTTTTTGTGTGGATGAATGTACGTAACTATTACAATTTTTGTTGCTTTTGATACTATTGGGGGCTGTAATATTCACTGAATTAATGGCCTATAATAGTTAGTAAATTCGTCTATATGTAGTAACTCTCAGTCTCTTATTACGTTTAGTTGTAGTAAGTAGCCGTATAATAATTATTTATCAAAAAAATTCAAAAAATAGAGGACTTTTCCGACGACGGACTACCTTCACAGTTCTCTCGAGGGATAAGGTCCTTAGACAAGCACAAAAAGATTTTCTTAGCCTTCAGTAGTTAGTAAATTTAATCTATTAGGCAATAATCCCCCTTGGTTTTTCTTTGGCCATCGGTTCTTTTCCAAGGGATGAATTTTTGAATTGGGTATTAGTTTTTCTTTTTAGAGTAGTGCTGATGTAAAGACTCAGACTAAATTCAGCATATTCTGTGACTTGTTTGATACTAACAGAGTTAGACCTGAGCATGTGGATTATAACTTTCTCCATGAGTTTGTGAGAACTATTTTTGCCTTTAAAAGTTGAATAGCTTCATTGTGACGCTTAGGCTCATTGTCTTGACTCCTGTGCTAACTGTTGTACTGTGTGCATTAAAAATTGGGGCTTAACTCAGTACTTGCTTTGATTGAAAGTTGAAATGTAGTCATCCTAAGTGAATCGTGTGCCAATGTATGGTGAGATTTTTGTATAAGTCTCGTGTAGTACATTTGTGTCTAGAACTTGCCCAGTATGTGAGTTGAAGCGAAATCCTAGGTTTTGCTCGGTTTGAAATATGATTTTAGGCCTTTTATGATCCTTCTAAACTATAATGCTACCACAATTGAAATCATCCCTAGTAAGCCATTTTGAGCCTGTAAACTTTTTTTATTATTTGGCACCCACATTACAAGCCTATACCCTTTTTATTTTTAATTGAGACTTTTGATCCTTATACCTCTTAAAGCACTTTAATTGTGAAATGAGTGCTAAAGGAAGTAAAGAGGGGATTTGAGTGGCTTTTGAGTGGAACCAATGAAAAGAAGAAGGGTACGCTTATTCTGTAAAGTAATACATCACTAGTGAGAAGTGTTGGAAAAAAAAACTCCGGAAAACAAAGAAGAAAGAAAAAAATAAGAGAATAAATTGACATCTTGTTCTTGCTAGTGGGGCATTAAAGTAGTGCTCAAAAAGAAAAAGGGAACCTTGTTGGGAGTGATTTTAGTTGTAAAATGGAAGTTGGGATTGAAGAATTTTGCTCTTAAAGTTGATTATGTGACGTGTTAAAGTGCTTAGGAGGGTGAACCACTATTTCTAAATATATCCCACCCGTCCCTTAGCCCACATTACAACCATGAAAAGTCCTAATTGATTTCAGATCGAGCAAGCTTACATTAGTAGAGATTTACATTAAGGGCAAGCATATGGTACCTTCTGTGCGCATGTGAACTTCTTTGAGAGAGTGAGAGAATTCTTCTATTGTTTGAAGTCCTTAAATTACGTTCAAATTTTATTTGAGTGTGCGGACTATCTTTCTCGGTTTTGTGGTGAGGGCACATGTTTCATGATGGATAGGCGACTTTATTAAACTTCTCAGTCGGAGTGAGTAAGTTGGCCTGAAAGTAGTTATCCTAAGGAGTCAGTTTCTGAGGTTGAGATGTCCCGAATTTTCTATTTGATTGGTTTGAACTGTTCAATAGCGTGCTTGGAATATTATTAACAAGGGGAAGGAAGTCCGAGAATGCATATGCAAGGGGCTAATTGTTGGTATCAACCAAAGTCATGGGTGCTAAAGCTTAATTGAAATGTGTGGTGTGATAGCGATGAGCTTAATTTTGTTTCGTCTACTATAGTAATAGTTTGCTCGAGGACGAACAAAGGTTTAAGTGTGGGGTGGTGATGTTGGTCATATTTCTATATGTTTTAATATTACCTCACTCATGTTTTAACTTTTTGATGCTATTCGATCTTTAAAATGCCCAACATGGCTTAATTATTAGTTTTATGAATAATAGAGTTGTGTGTGATGATTTAGGGTGTTTGGAGTGCAAAAATATGAAGAAAATGTGATCTAGCTAGAGGAGGGGGGTTGGATGCGTCGCATCCAACCTGGAGAAAAATCATGTTTCGTGCACCCTTAGCAGTAAAGTCAAACCATAGCATCCGCACCTGGGCACATCTGAGATGGAGGAACAAAGGGTGGATGTGAAGCATCTACCCTAGCATGCGAAGCTGAGAAGTGGAGGACGAGGTGGATGCGAAGCATCCACCCCAGCATCAATCCCTGAAGCTGAGTCGGACTAGGAATAGGAGAACTTTGGCCCTCGACTTTTGTACGCAATATATAAGCCAAAAACACCTCTTTTAGGTCATCGAACATATCGGGAAGCGAGAAAAAGCTAAGACAAATCTTGGGAATCACGGAATTCATCTTAAGTTCTTAGTTTTTCCTTCTTTTTTTGATTTTTATGCATTATTGGGAATTACTTAAGATTGTTACTATGAACATGAGTGGCTAAGAACCCTATTGTTCTAAGGTCATGGGTGATACATGAATGTTGATGTTTGAAGTTTAATTTGACGTAGTTGATTTTATCATATTGGGTTGTTTATTTAATTTTATTCTTAATTATTTTGCTGAGTAGCTTACAGTGAAATACTATCTACGAATCTAGAGTTCAACTCGAAAGTGGGAACTCTAGATTGCATATAGAATTAAATAGAGCAAGTTCTTGAACCCGAGCATCGGGGAACAGATTCGCAAGTAGGATAGAAATATACCTAATTGTCTTGTTTGGTTGGAATACAGGAAGTATAAATGCATTTTTGCTAATCTTAACTCCGTAGACATATAGGCATTAAGTTAGCTTGAATAGGCGAGTAAGAATTCAACATATTCTTATGAGTAATATCAACCCTGTTAATCAACAATCCAGATAAATCAATTAGTCATTTTGAGCCAAGAACGCAACACGATTGTTAGCTAACCCGTGACCCTGGAATATCCTCTCCTACTGATTGATATCCGAAATTGCTATTTGTTGCGGTTGATTTCTAGTTAATTTATTGCTTGATAGTTTTAGGTAGTAAATTGGTCACTTCTATATTTTGTGAGAAATCTCTTGAATCGATAAGTTAATTGAGTTTGAATCAGTCAATAGTTAATCACAAGTCTTCGTGGGAACGATACTCTACTCACTACTCTATTACTTGACGACCAGTATACTTGCGTGAGTGTGTTTGGTCGCAACAAATTTTTGAGGTGTGAGAGGTTGTCTATAGAGGGCTGAGGACAGGTAGAGGTAGGACTAAGAAGAATTAGGGAGAGCTGGTTAGGCATGACATGGCTACTTCAGCTTACTGAGGACATGACCATTGATAGAAAGGTATAGAGGTTGAGAATTATGGTAGAAGGATAGTGGTTAAGTGGATGTGTCTTATTTATAGTCCGATCTCATTAGTGGTAGTCTCGTATTTTCATTTCTTTGTATCCGCATATTTCTTGTACTATATGTCGTTTCTTTCGCTTCGGTTATTATATCACCTTTGCTTGCTATGGTTACTACTTGTTGTTTCTGCTTCCTTTTTAGTTGTTTTTTTCCTCTTGAGCTTGGGGTCTATCAGAAACAGTCTCTCTACTTTTGTAAGGTAAAAGTAAGGTCTGCGTATTAATCCGGATTTGATATATGTAATGCCAATTGTAGGAGAAACTGTTCTTTATTAAAAAAAAAAAGTTACAGGTTCAAATCCGAGACTTTTGGTAAAAATAAAGTAATTTTATCCATTCCATCGCAACCTTAATAGCAATATATATTTGATGATTGTCATTGTACAAATAAAGTATAAAGCCCGGATCATCCCATAGACTAGTTCCCCGTTATGGTTTAGGAAAAGTTCAGAAAGTAAATAAAAAAACAAACAATTATGTGAAAGAATTTTGCAGAAAATTAAACTGCTTGGCATCATATGCATAAAATTCTTTGGAATCAATACAGGATAGTACATAATATCAGACGCTTGATTAATAAATTAATGTTGTCCCTTTTTAATTCTTCTAAAAAGAAAGAAATTAGTTTTGAGAATTAGCATATCAATCTAAAATATCGGCATTATATTTTTTTTTCTTCCTTTTTACACAATATTTTTGAATATAATTCTAATGGTGTGGTCTATTGATAAGTGAAGTGTTTGAGAATTATGAGGTCTTAAGTTCAAATTTGAGCGTTAGTAAAATACTCAATGATTTCTTCTTATATGTCTATAAGGGTTGATGAATAGAAATTTAAATATATATGCTAGTGGAAGGTATAACATGAAATACGTGTAAATTAACTTGGCCAGTATCATTATTAAAAAAATTCAATATAGGGTGAATGCTTAAGAAGGGAAATAATTTCCAAAAGAAGTGGAAGGAGAAGATATGAGCAAGAGACATGACTGACATAGCATTGGCCATTGGGTAGCCTAAAAGGACAGTGACACAAGTCACAACCTTTTCTTTTATTGAGTTTCTCTAGATTATTTTTGTTAAATAGTGGAACAAGACTAGAGATCTTCAATGTCCAACTAAAACACTAGTCGAGAAATTGAATGCAAGAAAATTGATTGGTTATGGAACTGCAAAAAAGAAAAAAGAGAAAAAGATATGATGATGATGATGATGATCTAAAAGGCCCATACTGCTACTTGCCACTAGCTACCTAAGGCTTCCCTAGCCACCATTTGTACAGTAGGCAGTGAGGAGGCAAATGGCAATAGCTGTAGAACAGCAGAGAGCACAGAAGAGAGCACAGAGCCACTGCAATTTTTGCAGAATGAATAGCACATACTTATCCATTTACAATTAAAAAGGAATGGCCTGTGTGTGATATGGATTCGAATTGTATAGGGGGACAAATGGACAAGGACAACCTCCCCATGTATTTGGATAACTTGCCAGTAATGGAGTTGCCAATGGACTTATCACCTTATTGCTGTTTGGCCAAAATTCAGCATATTTTGAAAAATGTTTTTTTTTTTTAAATATTTTTTTCAAAATTACTTTTGGTGAGAAATTTTTTGTGTTTGACTAATTAATTAAAAAAGTACTTTGAGCAGCAATTATTGTTTGACCAAGCTTTTAAAAATTACTTCTAATTTTATTATTTTCAAAAGTGCTTTTGAAGATAAACTATTTTTTTATGTTTCTCCAATACTGTTTCTACTTTTATTCAAAAGCATTTTTTTTTTCTTCTAAAAGCTTGGCCAAATACTTCTAACTTTGAAAAAGAAAATGCTTTTGACTTTGAAGAACTTGGCCAAACTAAGGTGCATTCAAGAGGAAAACACTTTATATTAGAATTTTTTCAATTTCCTGTTCGAATTCCAAATTTTTGTTTAGAGGTGAAGAAATCATATTCACCCAAACACAATCATTTGTGGTGGTTGTTCACTTATTTTTAGTTAGTTTGCTTTAAAAAAAATTAAAATCAAGTTTTCAAATTCTTTTTTTCATTTTTTGTAGACTCTTGTTTGCTTATGTTGTTTAGTAAAAGATAAAAGATTGCATCTTCAAGTTAGATTTTTGAATTTTTGCAAAACTCCCAAACTTCTGCAGGCGAGCTTTGAGTTTAAAGACCTATAATTATTTCTGAAAAAAATAATACAAACAAATTCTTTTGTATTATTTTCTCAGCCAATTATAGAATTCAACACACAATTTGCTCTATTATCTCTGACATCATTATTATGGGAGTAGCTGTTTGAGTCAATAATAGCTAAACCAATTAATGATGAATTAAAGGGGTGAATCTTAGTTAAATTTAATAAATTCTAGATCCAATAAAATAGAGTACTTGTGAAACGAGCAGTGATCAGATGTATCAAAAAACGGATTCGATATATTATGATGGATAATGAATATGATAGTATAAGTATGCAATAAATGTAAACAATGGCAATAAATGTAATGAAAAAGGGATCAGTCACCCAATTATCATATGATTGGGATGTCCCTTTTCTCTATCTGCAACGTGGAAAAGTAAGGAGCCCAGATGTATGTGGAAGCTATACTACCGTCACTTTCTGATCTCGGCTGCCCGCTTTTGGCATCAGCCTTTGTGAGAACAACCTTCAATCGTTATATCATGGTCGACCCTGTTTTTTGTATTGCGTATCCGTTACTGTGGTCACCAAATTTAGATCCATACAGTAGCAATAATATGAAATTCGAGGGATTCGAGCATGTTTTAAGACACTTTGGAATTATATCACAATTGCTGGTTATCTTATATCTAGTAAATCACAAGTTCTACTTGAAGATTATATCTTCCTATGTTATAGCCCGTTTGGCCAAGCTGCAAAAATCAGTTTATTTTGAGAAGTGCTTTTTTTCAAAAGTGCTTTTCTCAAAAGTACTTTTGGTGAAAAGCAGTTTGTGTTTGGCTAATTAGTTTGAAAAGCACTTTTGAGCAGCAATTAGTATTTGGCCAAGCTTTAAAAAACTGCTTCTAAGTGTATTTTTCTCAAAAGTGCTTCTCAAAAAAGTGCTTTTGGAGAGAAGCTACTTTTTTCTGCTTCTCCAAAACTGCTTCTGCTTCTCCTCAAAAGCACTTTTTTTTCCTTCCAAAAACTTGGCCAAACACCTCAATTTTTGGCCAAAAGCACTTTTGACCAAAAAAAAGCACTTTTGATCAAACAGGCTATTAGTAACACAAAATTACTGCATTTATAATTTGTGTATAGCTATAAGCTAATAGATATCCCAATATAACGGGACACATAAGCGACGGTCGAACAGATTTATTGGAGTGTGCAGGACGCGTCATGTAGTTGCGCACTTAAATCCATGCTTTTTCCTTTTTCCTTACTCTTTTTATTTTTTTGTTTGAATCTATTTAATTGAACACAAAATTTTAATTTTTTATGGTAACTCTTACGATCTAAAGCGATTCATAAATATTTGATAGATATAAATTACTTCGAGTAAAACAAAATTTTAAATTTTAAATGGTTTTTAAATTTTGAAAAAGATCTTTTTTTTCTTAAACTGACTAAAAATAAAATAGGGAAAGAGTATATTTTTTCAATAAATTCATACTTATACCACCAAAGAATGTGGTGCATCAGATGAGAACACTTCCCCTTGAATGGGGCTTTATGCGGATCAAATCCGAATATAATCGAATTTTAATACGGATACGGGATATTGAAGGAAAAAAGAAGTAGACAAATCCATGCTTATCTCTCCCACGAAAAAGCGAAAGAAATAATCTTATTTTTGTGACACACATGTTACCACGAGAAAGCTGAATTGGGCAATTGACTCCCCACTCTTTCAACGAGTAAATACTTATTTATACCGGGTGTTTATATCAAACCATATTAATTCACCATAATTTAATTAGATGAGAACGCATATAATTTACCATGGTTAAATGATTGAAGTCCACATACTAAATATATGTCATGTATCTATTAGTTTGGTGTAAACACCCAGTAAGTTTTTACCCCTCCAATGCCGTTATGGTTTTAACTTTATCTGCTTGTTGCCTGCCTTCGAATGTTTTCATTCTCTTCTGGCAAAAACCATCAAAACAATTTTGTCTAATTAGGTCTCACTCCATTCTTTCAAGATGTCTTCTCGCATAATATAAATTTGAAACATTCATGATTCGAATAAATGAGTTTAACGACTTATTCCTCGGTCTAATAGTGAATTACTTCTCTACTCATCGTTATATTTGCTCGATTATAAATGTTGTTATTGTTGGGTTTTATTATTAAATAAAAGAGATACGAATGAAAAATGGTGAGAAATGAAAATTTGAATTGGTTCCTTTTACAAAAGAATTTTGTTCCTCGTTGGATGAGAAGAGGAAAATTCCTGTGCTTATATATGGAAGCACTTTTTCTAATTTTTCAAGAGTTGAGAAGAGAGCAAGCGTCGCGCCATCGTTGTCGCTCGCTCGGCTTCGGTTTCGGTTAATTTATTTGTTTGATAAATATTTTGGACCAAATTTATTTTCCTTTTAGGTCAAATTCGCGACCAAACATTTCATTTAACAGAAATTTAAATAATTTTCTACCGAATAGACACCTTATCAAACGAACAAGCATCTTTGCACCTGATAGGACTCAACTTTGTTGGCTATAAATAAAGAGGCTTAGCCTCATTTTTCCACCACTGAAAATCTGCAAACTCTCTCCTCTCCCTTCTAAATTTCTACATTGTTTCCAAAGCAAAAAAGTAAGCACTACAGTGTGATGTTATGTCATTTTGAGTTCGCCGAAATTTTGTGATCTGTAGTGCCGCTATTACAAAATATATATTCTGATCTATCTCGAGAGGAATTAATCCGAAATTATGATAGTTGATGTGCATTCAAAAATAAAAGTAACAAGACACTCGAATAAAATAAGCAATACCACAGCAGTACTAACTAGAAAGACTATTTGTCAATATAATTAATAGCTTTTCTCTTTTCAATGCCTTTGCCATATATATTATAACCGAAATGCTTAAAGTCCTAGCTGAACTTTGTGTCACACATAATTAAATCTTGATTAGCCTTTGATTTATACTAAACGATGTTGATTATAAGATTTTAAATGCAGGAAACAAGTAATTTGTTTGCAAAGTGATATGTAACGTACGTGACTTTAAGAGGATAGAAACAAATCTAGCACTTTGGCTGCTTTATAAAATTTGTGTCTGTTGTCGTTTATATTAGTTTTTGTTTCTTTCTCTTTTACGTTGCTTTTATGCCCATTACTTTTATATGTGTTCTTTCTGGTTTCACTATAATTTCCATGTAAGCATGTTCTTGTCTCTTTGTATCCCTTTTGCTTTTATTGATTGTCATGTCTTAATCTTGTAAAGCTTTTAATTAATTTGTCTTAAATAGGATTTACCTCTTCATGTTTTAAACCATCAACTAATATGTTATTGGTGTCTTGAGCACTCCTCTCTCCATTACCTCCAAGCGTTATTGAAAAGAGAGATTTAAAACAAAAGGCTAATGTGTACTTAAGTCAAGATTTATTTGGTTTCTTATGTATAAAAAAATCTATGCATATACTCGTGATTCTTATATATATGGGGAGTGGTCACTGTTGGATTGTAAAAGTAGCTAAAAAGAATCTACAATAGCATTAAAAATATAATCTCAATGCAAGAAAATGAAGGCAAATAAAATTTAATTAAAGGTGGACGTAGCTTTTGAGCCATAGATTCAATTGAATACAGTTTTTACACAGAACATAATATATATAT
>NW_017670452.1:302879-315445 GCF_001879085.1 Nicotiana attenuata
ACATAATATATATATATATATATATATATATATATATATATATATATATATATATATATATATATATATATATATATGTGTGTGTGTGTGAAAATCATATATTAATTTCTTGACAAATATTAGATATTGAACCTAAAGTATTACAAGTACACTACTAAAACATTCGGCAAAAACCAACTACGGTCGACCGACCAATTTTGGTCGGCCAAGAAACCGGAAAACCGACAAAAGTTGGTCGGTTTTTCAAAACATTTTTTTTAATTTTTTTTTTTACGAAACCGACCAACTTTGGTCGGTTTTCTTTGGCGCAAAAATGCGGGAAACTATTTTTGAACCCCGCAAAATTTATTTTTCAAGAAACCGACCAACTTTGATCGGTTTTTCATTTAAAATAAATTAAAATTAATATTAAAAGAACCGACCAAAATTGGTCGGTTAATTCGGCCGGTCATTTTAAAAATCCGACCAACTTTGGTCGTTAATTTTATTTTTTAATAAAACCGACCAACTTTGATCGGTTATTTTTCGTGCGAAAATACAATTAAAGAGTATAAATGAAATAAAAGATAGTCTTAAAACAAAATACACCAATGGTCTAGTGGTAGAATAGTATCCTGCTGTTAGACCCTTGACAAAGCTGATCGGAAAATGGCGCGGCGGTGGCAAGGATTTGGCATGATGGCCTTGCCATTGGGCTATGTACGGGGAAAATCAACATGCAAGACAATGTGGGCGTTGTCAATGGCAAGTGTGGAGGACTACACTACTATTGGAAGCTAAGGTGTGACGGACTACATTAAGACACAAATGGGTTGTGTGCAAGCAAAGGCCAAGGTCTTGACGAAACAAGGCGGGCTGGACGGAAGCTTGACAAGGCAAAGCGGGAAAGACCTAGGCACTAAGACAAGGCGGCTTAGTGTCAAGGCAGTGGCATTGGCAATATGATGTTGCCTTGGCTTAGGTGAGCGGGCTGGCACCTAAGGAATTTGTGGGCAAACGACTTAGCAAGGGAAATGGCATCATGGCTTGATGACTTAATGCTAATATCAGCTTGGCATTGGCAAAAGGCAGACTTGATCAAGTAGGGGCGACTTGACAGGAACAAGTGGTTGTGGCAGCGAGCGTGCGTGCGGCTAAGTCATGGGCGACAAGCTGTGGCTATGACATTGGGGCGGAGCAGTGTCAAAGGGCAAGGTTGGGCGCAATGCCAGCCTTGGGCGTGCAGCAGCTGGCTAGAACACGCACATGCAGCGCACATGGAGCGGTTAACAAGTGTGCTGTGCACATGCTGTGCAGTTGGGCGGTTACAACTTCCTTGTCCAAAGAGTTGCTGATAATGGGGCTAAGTTTATGCACGTTTTTAGGCATGTTAGTGCATGACATGCACGGTTTTTATCATGGGTGATCATGGCCTATCAGTTGGGGGTGTCAACTGAAATAGGAAAATTGAAATGGGCTGACTAAACTATAAATATGTGTGTTAGCAGCCCCAAAAACGAGTCTAAGTACCTAGGGAGGGAAATAGGCAAAGATGTAGGCATAGGGTTGTCTATGTCAAGGCTTGAGCATGGCAAATTATGTGCCACGGCCTTGCCAAAAGAGTGAGCAGCACGAAATGCCTTAGGCAGGGGCTTTTAGAGGGCATTTTTGTGCAAGAGTAGGCAATTTTGTGAGTTGGTGTCTGCCAAGGGTGGCAGCACCTTGCCAAACTCGAGATTTTCCTTTGTAATGGATTATTATAGAAGGTTGGGAAAGGGTTCCCGTAAATCTATTGTGCCTTTACTTATTTATGTTGCCTTGAAATTATACTAAGTATTAAACCTCGAAGTGAAAGAAAATCGGGTGAAGGCTGAGCCAAGTTGAGACTTGACTGCCGCACAGCAGGCAGGTTTTTGGCGGACAGAAAACGCCCATGTGACACCTGCCATAGTACAGACTCCAGTTCGATTCCCAGATGGTACAATTTTTAATTACATAATTAAAATACCGATCAACTTTGATCGGAAAAAACCGACTAATTTTGGTCGGTATGCCCTTCCGACCTTCAAAATACCGTCCACACTAAATGGTCGCATTTTGGACGGTTATTGGCCATTATCGACCAACATTGGTTGGTTTTTTTGGACGGTGTTGTCCGGATTTCTAGTAGTGATTATTGTGAGACTATTACGAACTTTAATGGGTGAACACAAATGCCTTCGGTCAGAGGCAGAGCCATAGTGGGCTACAGGTTCGATCAAACCCAGTAGCTGGAGTGAAAGTTCAGCGTCGAGTCGAGGAAAACAGGCTTGGACGTGAGGCTTGAATCACAAGTTATCCCAAAGAGAGGCAGTTCAAGTACCTTAGGTCGGTTATCCAATGGGATGTGGAGATCAACGAGGATGTCGCACACCGTATAGGGGTGGGTGAATAAAATGGAGGTTAGCATCTAGAGTCCTGTGTAACAAGAAAGTATCACTGATGCTCAAAGATAAGTTTTATAGAGCGGTGGTTAGGCCAGCCATGTCATATGAGGCAGAGTGTTGGCCAGTTAAGAACTCACATATCCAGAAGAAAGTAGCAGAAACAAGGATGTTGAGGTGGATGTGCGGGCACACTAGGATGGATAAGATTAGGAATGAAGATATTCAGGAGAAGGTGGGCGTGGCTCCTATGGATGACAAGATCCGGGAAGGGAGGCTCAGATGGTTCTGGCACATGCAGAGCAGAAGCTCAGATGCCCCAGTAAGAAGGTGTGAGTAATTGGCTTTGACGGGTACAAGAAGAGGTAGAGGGCGGCCTAAGAAGTATTGGGGAGAGGTGATCAGGCAGGACATAGCGTGGTTTCAGATTTACGAGGACATGGCCCTTGATAGGAAGGTGTTGAGGTCACGCATTAGGGTTGTAGGTTAGGAGGTAGTTGAGCATTTTTCTACTTCGTACCGGGTGAGAGACTAATCTGATAGGGTTTTATCTTAGACTGCTAGTAGGTAATGTTGTGTTCTTACTATTCTTTTGTTTTGCATAGTACGGGGCCCTATTTACTTGTTATTGTTATTGATTGTCATCTATTTTTCGATCCTTATGTTGTTGTTATTATTTTTATGATTTCTGTTGATGATACTGTTTTATTTTCTCTGTTCGCCTTCTTGAGCCGAGGGTCTTTTGGAAACAGTCTCTCTACTCCCTCGGGATAGGGGTAAGGTTTGCGTACTCACTACCCTCCCCAGACGCCACTTGTGGGATTACACTTGGTTGTTTTTGTTTTTGTTGTTGGTTTAAGCTTTCACAGTTTTTTCAAAAAGACCTCACCATTAAGAGAGCCTATATTTTATATGTAGGTTCCTAGTCTTTTCAGCTATCAATGAGGAACTTTATTCGCAGAAATAATAATTTCTTACTCAAACTAAGTTCCACGTGACTCGTCACTATATTTCACGTGTCTCCCACTCGAACTAAGTTCCACGTGATCCATTATCATGTTCGTGTGTCAATTCCGATATTCACTATATGCTACCCACATCAGCAACTAGCTTCTTTTTGGTGTGCACGTCTCCAAGCTCGTAAGGGTAAGTAAACCGAACCCCCCACGTTCACTCTGCTATTGCCATATTTGTCCCGCTGAACCTGACTCTAATACCAGTTGTTGGGCTAAACCGGCTCACAAATAACTTTTAACATGATACAATGTTGTTTATTTTGGGCCAAGCATGCACAATTTTTCCTAAAAGGCCTCACACCATTAAGAAATCTTTATACTTTATACGTAGGCTGTTGATTTAATCTTTTCATCTACTAATATGAGACTTTATTCTCACATCCAGTATTGACCTTCGCTGGAAAATATAAGAATAAAATATCATCTTCAGTAGTCTTAATCAATGTCTAGATAAGAAAGAAATTAAATAGAAGTTGCAGATCCAAAGATAAGCTCATGAGACCACCTAGCTAGAGAGTCAAGACCAATAACTTTAGCTGGCTTTTTCTCCTCCGCAATTCTGTGGAATTTTCTGCCTTTCTGTTGAGTCATTCATTACTTGCAGTTGTTGGTTGTTTCATTAAGATAACGTCTCCAACTAGCCTAATAAAAAGTTTGTCACTCACAATTAAATAGGTTGCTCCTTTCATTTTCCTTTATAAGTAACTTGAGGATCCATGTGCTAACTAATTCTCTATCTTTTTTTAATATATTTTACTATATTTAAGAACAAAAATTATCACTCGTTATCTTCATTCATCTTGTCGGGCTAAAATATGATTTTAGCAGAAGATTCAATTTTTACGGCCCGTAAAGTTATTTTAGTTATAGTCCTTTTCATAAAAAACAATAAAATTTTGAACAAAATAGAAAATTGGCTGGTCGGCTGAAACTAATTGCATTCGCTAATCAAAAAGCATATAAAGTATATATATTTTGGTACAAAAGACACACATATATATAAAAGTACACATTTTGCCGCTATTATTTTTATAAGAAACTAAAAATATACATTTCTCTATAAAAAAATTACACAAGAGATCGAAAAACACAATGCATGAGATCTTTCTAGAACCATTTTCTTTTATTTAAATTATAACTGGTCATAAAAAAATAGTTTTTGGACCTTACTAGAAATTTTACAGAAATAATCATACGTCCATTTAAATTTCTGACAGGTCCATCTATAAATATCAATAGCCTATTAATAATCGGATCCCTGATTTATTTATAGCTCTAGACGTAATTTCATTTGTTGATTTGTCTAGGCAAAATTATTACTTAGGCTGGCTTAAGCTACAAGTGAGTTGAATGCGAGCATGTGAATTATTTACTCCTTAAGGTTCCCTCTTTGGCTTTTGGCCAATTGACCACTATGCATTTTCTTGTCTTTATTGTGAGTTTTTATCACTTCTCTTGCCACATCTTAATCATATAAGCTTCCTTTGTACTTTATTAGATCACTCCAAAAAACTTTTTTCGTTCAATTTGCTTTAGCATTGCTCAAATTACACTAGTAAATGTTATCTTCTTATGCAGTTTTGCTCAATTATACTGAGAATAACTCTAGATTACTTTAATAGATAAAGATGCATTCTTAAATTTTATTAATTGCAAGGGGCTAAAAATTACATTTTCTTCAAACTTCAGGGGCCATAGTGATTTATAAAGGTGCGTATCGCATCTCGAAATTGCTTTACAAAACCTTTCTATAGAAACTTTAATCTTAATTATCTACGCCACATTAGTTGTTCCATATAATCTAAAATGATATTGGCACATTGATGATGATTTTTGTGCTCAGAAAGTGTGTAACAGAGATTTGGTTCATAGTCCATAATTCGAGTTTTAATAGTCTTATAATTGCATTGTAACGTGCCAATTCGAGTTTAAGATATTGGCACAGGGATTTGGTACATAGTCTTATAATCGCATTTTAAGATGATCGCATTGTGTAGGCAGAAAGTCCATTTTTGATAGACCCTCGGCTCAAAGCAAGCAGACGATGTACTGAGAAAACAATAGCACTTACTGGCCAATTTCATTCTGTCTGTAAAACTTAGTCACAGGGTATCAAGTTATTAAGCCATACGATAAAATTTTGGGAGAGGGTGATAGAAGGGAGAATGAGGAGGAGTGTGTCCATTTCTGAAAATCAATCTGGTTTCATGCCGGGATTGTCGACTACTGAAGCCATTCACAATGTGAGGAGTTTGGTGGAGCAGTATAGGGCGATGAAGAAGGACTTACATATAATGTTCATTGACCTAGAGAAAGCTTATGATAAAGTTCCAAGAGAGGTTCTATGGAGATGTTTGGAGACTAAAAGTACATTAGCGTATATTAGAGTGATCTAGGACATGCATGATGGAGCTAAGACACGGGTTAGAACAACATGAGGAGACTCTGAATACTTCCTAGTTGAGATGGGGTTGCATCAGGGATCAACACTTAGCCCGTTTTTGTTTTTCTTGGCAATGGACGCATTGACGCGATATATGCAAAGGGGAGGTGCCTTGGTGCATGTTATTTGCAGATGACATAGTCCTGATTGATCAGATGCGAGGTGGTGTTAACGAGAGGCTGGAGGTCTTGAGACATATCCTTGAGTTTAAGGGTTTCAAGTTGAGCAGGACCAAGATAGAATACTTGGGGTGCAAGTTCAGCGGTGTTACCCAGGAAGCGGACGAGGATGTGAGGCTTGATACGCAAGTCATTCCTAAGCGAGAGAGTTTCAAGTATCTTGGATCTATAATTCAGAATGATGAGGAGATTGATGAGGATGTCACACGTCATATCAGAGAAGGTGGATGAAGTGGAGGCTCGCTTCTGGTGTCTTGTGCGGTAAGAATATGCCGTTGAGACTTAAAGGTAAGTTCTAAAAGGTAGTGGTTAAACCAACTATGTTGTATGAGACAGAGTGCTGGCCAATCAAGAACACCCATGTCCATCAGATGAAGGTAGCTGAAATGAGAATGTTGAGATGGATGGGTGGGCATACTAGGTTAGATAGAATTAGGAATGAAGTTATTTGGACAAGGTGAGAGTGGCCCCTATAGAGGAAAATATGCGAGATGCGAGGCTGGGATGGTTCGGGCATGTTAAAAGGAGAAGCACAGATGCCTAGTCAAGAGGTGTGAGAGGTTGGCCATGGGGCTAGGAGGAAGGACAGAGGTAGGCTAAAGAAGTCTTGGAGAGAGGTGATTAGGCGGAACATAGTACAGCTTGAGCTAACCGAGGACATGACCCTGGATATGAGGGCGTGGAGGTTGAGGATTAGGATAGAAGGTTAATAGGTAGTCATGCGTTCCCTTTTGTCTTCATTAGTGCTTGCTATTATCGCATATCTTGTTATTATTGCCATCAGTACTCCCTTAGCTTGCTATCGGTACTTCTTTCGTATTCTCTATTGCTATCTTGGATTTTGTGTTTTACATATATTGTCTTGTTATTACTTGATATCAGTACTTCTTTCATATTCTCTATTGCTACCTTCGATTTAGTTTTCTAAATATATTGTCTTGCTATTAATTGTTATCAGTGCATCTTCCATTTTCTTTAGCCGATGGTCTATCGAATCTCTGCTCTTCCAAGGTAGGAGTAAAGCTATGTACATCCTGCCCTCTCCAGATTCTTGTGAAATTATACGGGGTTGTTGTTGTTCTCGAGTTTCCCTTGAAAAATTTAAAATTACAAGAGAGTAGCTATTTGTAAAGTGGCTATTTTTGAATGTTTTAAAAAAAGAAAATGTAATTTGCCTCTCTTTAAAATGCTAGTGGATGTTAGTATCTTGATCCAATAGGTATCTTCTTTTATTTTATTTTTTCCACGGAAGATCCAATGGTATCAGTATGAGCCATATTCTGAAGTGTTAACTGCAAACGCTTTATATACCCATTGATCCATCTTCAATTCTCTGCAAAAAACTCACTCAAAATACTGATAAATTAACGTGAGAAAGAGAGAGAGAGTGGTGGTCCAAAAAAATGGAGAACCATAACTCCTCTTTCTCTAACTTAAAATCTTACCTCCGAGCACTTTCCGATACCCCAAACCGGTTAGCTCGCCGTGCCGGTTCAGTCTCGACTTCTTTCGAAGAAACAAGCCGAGTCAGAGCCCGGTCTGGTGGAGATATGAAACGGAGTCTCCGGTGGTACGACCTCGTCGGATTTGGTGTCGGCGGTATGGTTGGCGCCGGCGTCTTCGTTACTTCCGGTCGTGCTAGCCGTCTCTGTGCTGGTCCCGCTGTTGTCCTCTCTTACGCCATTGCTGGCTTTTGTGCTCTTCTCTCTGCTTTCTGTTACACTGAGTTCGCCGTTGATATGCCTGTTGCTGGCGGTGCCTTCAGCTATATCCGCATCACTTTTGGTCCGTTTTTCACTCCGAATTTATTAAAACAATTCGTTAATCAACACTTATAAAAATCACGTTGCCTGTAACTTTTTATTACTCCGATTAACTTGATCAACGTCATGGCGTAGTGCAGGTGAATTTCTAGCGTTTTTGACTGGTGCGAATCTAATAATTGACTACGTATTATCAAATGCTGCGGTGGCAAGGAGTTTCACTGGATATTTATGTACAGCTTTGGGCATAGAAAGTAAATTGAAAATCACCGTTAGTGGATTACCCAAAGGATTCAATGAGATTGATGTTGTTGCTGTCTTAGTTGTTTTAGCCCTCACCGTAATCATCTGCTACAGGTACGGCAAAATCATGAAAACTCAATCCAATCCAATTCAATTTCATTTTATCAAATAAGCTTCGAATAATAATTATTTGCTGTTATTTTGTGCAGTACAAGGGAGAGTTCGATGTTGAATATGGTGTTAACGGCGTTACATTTAGTGTTCATAGTATTTGTTATTGTAATTGGATTTACGAGAGGTGAAACGAAGAATTTTACAAAAGCAGGGGATCAAAATCATGCGAGTGGATTTTTTCCATTTGGAGCTTCAGGGGTGTTCAATGGGGCAGCAATGGTGTACTTGAGCTACATAGGTTACGACGCCGTTTCTACAATGGCTGAAGAGGTCAGAAATCCAGTTAAGGATATACCTGCTGGCGTCTCGGGTTCCGTTATACTCGTGACAGTTCTTTACTGCCTCATGGCTGCTTCTATGTCCATGCTTCTCCCTTATGATATGGTATAATATAGTATAATAATTCGCTTTTTTTGGTTTACTTAGGTTAAAGTACATTTTTGCCCTTATTATTATTTATCTGATTATACCTCACTCTCAAATAAATTGACTAATTTTACGCACAATTATTTGGATTTAAAACTCCCGGCAATGTAAGCAAACTCAAATAAATGTAAAAGAGGTTAATATATATCATTTAAGTTATATGTATTGACAGTTTAAATTTAATTTTTATTATGATTGTATTTAATATGTGACAGTAATAGATTAGATATCATTTTTTATCAAATTAGTGATTAATATAAAATGTTAATTACATACTTATTGAATTGTTTGATGAACAGATTGATCCAGACGCGCCATTTTCGGGGGCATTTATGGGATCAGACGGCTGGAGATGGGTGTCGAATGTGATAGGTGTAGGGGCGGCTTTCGGTATACTAACATCTTTGTTAGTGGCAATGTTGGGGCAGGCTCGATACATGTGTGTGATCGGACGGTCCAGCGTGGTTCCTGCTTGGTTTGCTAAGGTCCATCCTAAGACATCAACGCCTGTTAACGCTTCTGTTTTTCTCGGTACGTTTTATTCTAATCCTTATTTTAATACTACGTAAACCTGTTAAGCATGATGTTTAATGTCTTAATTACTAAGGGGTCGTTTAATTATCGAGATTAAGATGTGGGATTATGTTTCAAACCAAATGATCCGCAAGAATATTTGCCTAAATGTATTACTACTATTTATTTCTCAAAGCATCATTAATTTAATTAGTATTGGCTTGGGGAATAAAAGCATAGCGGTGTGTTATTTGTTTAGAACATCAAATATTTGTTGTGTTACGTATTTTTATGTGCATCACTTGGTAGAAATGCGTGTGTATGTGTTTTCCTGTTATTGCGTGAATGTGCTCTTTGTTAGCTTTGCTGTTGGGAGAGTAGGGGGGGGGGGGGGGTCCACAAAAGAACCGTTTCGGTTCGGTTAAGGCTATAGCTTTACGTTTTAGGGAAATGCTCATAAGTTTATCATGGGACTCTATCATATTCGGTTAACTATTTTTCTGGGTTTTGTGGGGTCTATGGATTCATGTCAAACGATGAGTCCTTCACAATCACACAAAGATTTGACAAATATTTAGTGAAAGGGGCTTTGACTGATTTTCTATGTGGGTCCATCATTGGATAAAGCTTTGCTCATATCTCAATCATAATATTGGCTTTTTGTTTTTTCATTTTAGTGACATTTGTAGCCACTGTGTACCACCTAAATGTTTCGAAAAAAGGCATTCCGGTGCACTAAACTTCCCCTATGTACAGGGTCTGGGGAACAGTCAGAGCACAAAGGTCTATCGTACGCAGTCTTACTTTGCATTTCTGCAATAAGCTATTTTTACGGCTCGAACACGTGACTTCTTGATCACATGGCTACAACTTTACTAGTTACGCCAAGGCTCCCAAAATGTTTCAAACTAATGAAAATGAAATATATGTATTTCAAGCAAGAACATATTCCGTATAGTTTTAAAATAAGTTGTATTATATCCTGAAATAATCTCATGTTTGGAGGTCATGACACGAGAGTCAAAATAGTGGTGACAATTACCGCCCAAAAGGGAATTAAATCCTCTTTTCCTGATCTTGATTTAGTCTATGAACTAATTCATGATAATAGTGCATTGTATACACCTTACAAATATAATAAGTAAGGTTCCTTATTAATTCAAGAAGGACAGGAATGACTAACTGCAATTATTGGTCCAAACAATATATAATTAGAAAGGTTCTTCATATCATTATCTAAACGAATGTTCTCCACATACTTTGATTCACTATTGAGTCACGTTTTTGAGCTCAGCAAAGTATAAACTTTTTTCAGTTGCTGACCAATCTTGAATTCTTATTCTTTGTAAAGATTATGTGTGTGACTTACATTAGTGGAACAAGAATTTAGTAAATGGGAATGTTTAGATGACTTTGGAAAAAGAGTTGAAAATGCAATATCTCGAATCCTTTGTTCTTCTACCCTTTTGAAGATCTGGTCATGTTCTTTTCTCAGACCCATAATCTTTACAGGAATTTGTACAGGCCGCAACTTTTGACTGAAATGACACGTTCTTACCAATTTCAGAAATATATTCCTGCTACAATTCCTTGTAAGGGAATTATTAGTATCACACTAACACAAGGATATGTTTGATCTTTTCAGGAATTTGCACAGCAGCAATTGCCCTTTTCACTGATTTACAAATACTCCTGAACCTTGTGTCAATCGGTACACTGTTTGTGTTTTACATGGTAGCAAATGCTGTTATCTACAAGCGTTACGTCTCAGTTGGAGTAACAAACCCATGGCCTACACTGTCTTTCCTTTTTTGCTTCTCTTTGACTGCAATCTTATTCACCCTTTTATGGCAATTTGCACCACCAGGCAAGCCAAAAGCCTTCATGCTTGGTGCTTGCACAGCAATCGCCATCGCTGTAGTACAAATATTCCACTATATGGTACGACAAGCGCAAAAACCTGAGTTTTGGGGTGTCCCATTAATGCCATGGATTCCTTCCATATCTATCTTCCTCAACATATTTTTGTTGGGTTCACTTGATAGACCATCCTATGTTCGATTCGGATTCTTCTCAGGACTTGCTGTACTAGTGTATGTTTTCTACAGTGTTCATGCTAGTTTTGATGCTGAGGAAGATGGGTCTCTTAGTCAAAAGAGCATTGAACTAGTGAAGGAATCTATTGAAAGCCAGGACCATACTCTCAAAGTGTAAAAATGTTCTCTTTTTGGCTGACTTTTTCTTTAGTTATGACTTTTAATTTTTAACTTTTTGGGAGGGGCTTACTGTTATGGATACTTAACAATAGAAATGGGAGAGGAAATATAGGCTGCAACATTTTGCAGTGAGCAAGTTGTATAGTTTGTTTCCATTAGTGGGTTCAAGTTGTGACTTGTGATCCCTTGTATATTTTTGTGTTGGTTAATTTAGTCAACTGTTGATGCTTCTCAAGCTCACGTGCCACAAGAACAAAGGAATCAATTGGGGTGATGTAGTGTGTAGACTACCATTTGACATTCAAGCTTAAATTCTCTTCAACCCACTTGATTACCTATTTGCAATTTGCCAGCATTTGACATGATGATAAACAAAGAAGAGTATTTTCACTTTTAAAAATGTGTGTGTTTTGGGCATAAAGTTCATTTAGAAAAGTGTTTATGAACGTTGATGATTTCAAAGTCTTCACTCGAAATAAACTTTCAAATCACATACTTCACTTAAAATTTAAATAATATTTCACTTGCACTTCAATATTTTCATTAGCTAATTTCAATTTACAAGTAATTATTTCATGTTTTTAGTTCAAATATGACGTCATCAAAGTGGCCCTATTTTAAGCGTGCGACCTCGGCAGGGTTCCAATTAACATGAAAGTCCATTTATTGTGGAATCTATCACTCGTAAAAATGAAATGAAAATATGATATAGATCCAGTTAAAGGTTATCCCTTTTGGAGAATAAGGAGGGAAAAAGGAAGAAAAAAAAGCTTTAAAGATGAGGATGGAATAAAAAGAAATATGGAGATAGAGACTAATAAACTTCTTTTATCTATTTTTCCATTATCATCAAAAGTTGTGGTAGATATATAGGATCCATCCGCGATTAGTATCTTTGGTTCGAGCACTAAGTCCAAAAAAAGGTCAATATAGAAAATTTTCTCCCTTTAATGGATCTTACACGAACGTCGGGACGAAAAATCCCCAAAAAATTATTTATCGGTCAAAGGATAAGAATATCTTGATGAAAAGAGATAAAGATGAGAAAATAGGGGAAAAAGAAAGCGTGGAACATGGGCCTAAGCCTGCGGACTGCAATATGTTACTATCATCCAATGCGGCGTTTCATTTTTTTCTATCTTAGTTCTATCCTTTTTGGTCGGTTTTTCTTGTCTATTCCCACCCCCGCAC
>NW_017670452.1:315558-406203 GCF_001879085.1 Nicotiana attenuata
TATATATATGTTACAAAGATTATGAATTATCGAGTCCCATTCATAAAACCAAATGTCACATTTTATGATAAGTTTTATGAAGCTATTGACATGCCCTTATTTAGGAAATTAATTAGGAAAGTTACAATGCGGACATGAGGATGTTCACCTTCATTGAAATATAATCATACTTTAATATTTACCATAGTGATCATGTTCAAACAAAACTAGTCACCTAAGTTGAGACGGCGAGAGTTTTTATTTTTAGCTTCCTGCGTATCTTCTGGTATATAACCATTTGGTATTCGTAATTATTTGCCCGACAAATCCAGATTTCAGTTGTGTATTTCCATTCTAGAGAGAAACGCCTACGGGGGATTTCTCTATTTCTAGGCTCGAACCCGAGGCTTCTGATTAGAAGAATCCATTCATACTAGGGGCGAAACCACCCTTAATCAACCACACTTCGTCGAAATATTACAAAAAAATATGTTGTGCATATAAGTAAAATATCATAGTTTAGATGTATTATAACATATATTGAACAGTCTTTTATCGGAAAATATTTTTACTTCTTTTAGTCAGAACATGCTTGAAAAAATCTCCGCGTTCGCCACTAATTTATACCACGGTACTCTTGGGTAGACAGTTTTGCCCGTATATGGATGAGATGAAGCCATGAAGGTTCCTAGCTAGCTAAAACATCTTAGAATTCCATGAAAGGCATATGCCAAATAAATATAGTTTAGTTTATGTTCGTCTATGAAATTGGTTGGATTCCACTAGGAAAGTCAGAAATGATAAGATCGTAAACCTTTCCAACTGATTTTGACATGAAAGCTGTTCATGCTCGGGCGCTTTCAGTATTAATCCACTTTAATTTTTATACATATCTGAATATTTGAGTGAATAAATGTTGAGTTACTGGTGCATATTGAAAATAGTGTCACAGTAAAACGAATTGTTTGCATAAGATATAAGCTAACAAATTCAACTTTTGTCTAAAGAAAAGCTAGAAATTAATTCCTATGGACTAGGAATTAACTACCTTATGAGATTGCCTTTTGTACATTATCAGATCATTTAAAATGATAATTACAAGTTCAATCATATTAAGTAGAAATATGAAATAAGTAACTAAAAAAATAAAATAAATAACATCACACTACAACATATTAAATTACAGTAATAGAACACCTTTAGAAGAAATATCAAAATTAGGGAAGTTTAATTTGTAATGCATCATTGGTGATGTTTCAATTGGGTCAGAATTACAAAGTAGAAATGCTTGATAATGTTGCCAACTTGCAAATTACAAAAGAAGCCACGAGATTTTCATGCACTTGTCCACTTAGATATATATAAATGGGTGGTGGAAAATATTCCACCAATTTCTATCTTTCATGATGTTCTCATTATGCTGCTGAGATTTTTATAAATTTTAGAACGAACTTATATTGCTATCATGATGTTAATATCACTTTAATTTACTTTCTTTCTCCGTCTTTCTTTTTGCTAATCCAATCAAGGATTAAAGCCACAATGAAACAAGTTGCTCGAATATGATCACATGAATAACATATCATTCTTATAAGTCTTAACATGTGCTATAAAAATAGGATTAGGAACCATCACTAAGCGTTGTCGTGAGATGAATACGATCTCTCAACTCTTAATCAAAAGTCTTGGATTTGAGCTCTAGAATGAAAAAAAGTTTTGCTGGGATACTTTCTCCTTTAATGAGTCTTAGTCGATACGAATTCAAATTAATCAAGGCTCCAATATAGGGTAATTGGAAATTTCATAAACTATGCAGGGCGTAGGCACCTTATCTTATGCGGTGTCACGTGACACCGCTTCGTCAAATTTTTTGTAAATAAGTATATGTAGATCATAAGAAAAATAAAAATATTTGGAACAAATATAAAAAATGACACTGGTTGTCGTTATAATAATTTATTTATTTGTTCATTACTTTAAAAGTTGATACCGATTATAAAAAATTCTGCGTACGTCACTGAAATCATGGTGAGACAATGTAAGGTAATTTGTGAAATTGTCTTTTCTTTCTCTTTTTCATTTTGAAAGATGTGGGAGACAAGTTGTCACCTTCAACAATGACCAATTTTAGTGGTCTCATGACTCTCCTTTCATCACTAAATAAAAAATTATGGATAACTTTATGTATACTCTGACTTATGAGATTATATTGGTGGCTGCTTATCCACCAGAAAGAAGGCTTTGGATGATGAATTCATGAGTGGAATATCAAGTTTTCTATCACTGTCTTACTAATCTTAGTCAAAGATATGCTAATGATACTTGTTGCATCTTGTATCTATATTGGTAATGATATTTGTGATTGATTTAGGACTATTTGTGATAATATTTGGATGATAGACAATGGAGGGGCCAATTTTATCTGCTTGTCCCATAACCTTTTATGGTCCCATGAGTTTTTTAGAAAAAAAAAAGATTAAATCCATTTGCAGAATGGACTTTTTTTTCTCCTTAATATATTCTCCAAAGTCAAATGCTTGCCAGTGAGACAAGAATTATGGTCACCGGCGAACTCAAAATTCAGAGGTCGTGGGTGCGCTTTTGCATTCAACCGTACTCTGCTTTGTATATATGGTGCAATTACTAATATATCAATATTTTTTAAAGATATATACATAAAATTTTTGTAGAACTTTTTGTGTGCCGGTGAACCCTCTCTTTACAATATAGGTTCGCCTCTTATTAGGGTGGATTTTTCAGATAAAACAACATTACGCAGTAAGAAGAAAGATGGCTAATTGGTTCTTTCTAGTTTGAACTACTTGTTAAGTGTAACTCTCATATATTGAGTTGTACCAAGAGAGCTACGTGTATGGTCAATAAAACGAGTCAAAAATATAAAAATCGAGTTCAAATTCTAATAAAGACATAAAAGTTGTTAGTATGTGATATCTGTTCATCTACATAAATTTTAACTGCCATAATTACTTGATATTTATTTGACATGATATAATAGAAATCTAATGAAATAATAGAATATGTATAAGTTAGCTCGAACACACCACTGAAAGAAAAAACGAAGTCTCATATAAATGTAGTTATCAAATCTAGCTTATAAAGATTTCCATGTTCATCTTAAATACTAGTGAAAGCAACACTTATGATGCTGAATATAGCATCTCAAATTTGGATAAAAAATGAAGCAAAGTAAACTAGCTGTCACTATTATGTGTATTTATTGGATTGTGGAAGGGAAATGATGGGCAATATTTTTTTTTTCTTTTCTAAAAAAAACTAGGGAATCTGCGGCCGCTATTCTTTTGGTGTTCTGGGTAAATCCCGTTCCAATATAATAGCTCGCAAATCATATTGGAGAAGTAAATTGCACTAGGCAAGCACCGTGCAATGAGCTCGACCGAGAAAGCATCGCATCTAGAAGACATGCTTAACCAACTCGGCCACCCTGGCGGGTACTTCTTCTTTTATTATTGATATTATCCCTGTTCTTTCTCTTTCACATTATTTAAACAATGGAAGAGAAATAAGAAACAAAATTCTTGAATTAATAAACAATAATTATGGTGAATATGGTCACTAATCTTTATTTCTCATATATTATTGCCCATTTAGGCTACTGTACTCTATGGAAAAATGCAAGTGTCTTTCAACTTTACCTCCATTTAGTGGTCTACTGAGAATTTTAGAATCACGCACAATAATAAGCACTTACCTAATTTTTTCCATTTTGGTACAACTTTAGATTGTCAAATACAACTAATTATAGTGTTCAACCTTTTGAATTGGTACATGTTTACCCACATAAGAAAATGTTTGTGGATTCTTACATCTTAAATGTTTGGTTATTTTAATCAGATCCATTCGATTAAAGACGAATATAGAGCGAGTTTGCATCAACTGAATTCAGTGCTTTCAGTTCGAACTATGCAAAAGTATGTAAAAGCAATTTCAAATAAAATCATGCACATTCTAAATTTACTGATTCTAGACGAACATTTCTTAATTATCTTTTTGAAACACATATTTGCATGGAGCAATTACACTTAGAATCACTTCACTGGACCACATTACGCAAATTAGCCCATATTTCAAATCTTTACCCAGCTTAGACCAATGTGTACATGATTTGAAAAGAAATTATTGGATGCTACCCGATTTAGTTGTTTGGAGCTTCTGCTTTGCATTTTCTGTCACCTTTGTGTGAAAATTGTAGTTGATTGTGTGAAAAAAAATTAATTTTTAAAAACCTTGGCCTATTATCTTTTGGGCTACATATTTGCAAAATTATAACGTAAAAATAGTACGGTCTAGCCAGTTTTAGGATTGGTCATTCAAAAATAGCCAGCGTTTACCAAGTTAATGAAAAATAGCCACTATTTTGCTGCAACAGAGACCGGTCCAGCATAATATACTAGAGTTTGGTGCACCTGTGTATGAACTTCCAGCATATTATGCTGGAACTCCAACACACGAAAAGTTCCAGCATAATGTACTAGAGAATCGAGCACTTGTGTATAAACTTCCAGCATATTATACTGGACCGGTATACTTGCTGGAACTCCAGTATATTATGCTGGAGTTCTAGTGTACTTATGGTGGAACTCCATCATATTATGCTGGAGTTCCAGTATACTTATCCTGGAACTCCAGTATAATATGCTGGAGTTCAAGTATACTTATGCTGGAACTCCACCATAATATACTGGCGTATTTTCCGGGTTTTGAACAGTATTTTCGCTCAGATTTATTTTTACATGAAAAGTGACTAAATTTCGATTACTTTTGAAACTGGGCTATTTTTGAACGACCACTTGTAAATCTGGCTATTTTTTAATTTCTCCCAATTATAACTGTATCACCTAGTTGCAATGTATGCATGTGGATGTAAGAAAATTGAAGAATAGAAGTCTACCATTGAAGTTCATTCAAAGCTTCACTTTCGAAAATAGGATTTTTTGAGTTTGTTAGTTGTTTGGATTGTGTGTTGTTCCAATTGATTGAAAATATCAAGAGGAGTTCAAAAATTAAAATTTGAAGTGATTTGGAGTGGATTTGAGCAAGATTTGAGTTAAATTTCAGAAAAGAAGGAAGACGACGAAGTCAATTTTTGTATAATAATGTATAATATTATATAATAGTGTATATGAGTGTATAAATACCTCTTATATATACACTATTATACACTTTTATACACCTTTATATAAACATATGTAGATGAACTTCTTCCATGATTTTTCAGTTGCAACTTTTGTTCAAAACCATTTTAAATCTCCATTAAATGACTAGAAATTTTGTATACAACTTCCTTATACTATTTCTAACAAGTCTAAAGGACACCCACTCCAAATTTCTCACAAAACCAGATTCGAAGTAATGAACTTATTTAAGCTTGTTCAACAATGGTGGACCAGTCTAAATCTTTATTAAACGACTTCAATTTTTGTATACAACCTGCTTATACTATTTCTAACAAGTCTAAACAACATCCACTCCAAATTTGTAACGATCCGACTGGTCGTTTTGCCTTCTAGAATCCCGTTCCCCTAAATAAGACTTCCCATACTTGCTTTTACTAATTTATGACTTGTAGGGATGGTTGGTTTGGGATTTGGAAGAGTTTGGGTTGAAATAGGAACACTTGGTTCCTTAAGGTTGGTTTAAAAGGCCAAGTTTCACTTGAGTAAACGACCTCGGAATCGGGATTTGACGGTTCCAATAGGTTCGTATGATGATTCCGAACTTGGGCGTATGCCCGAATTGGATTTTGGATGACCCGGGAGCGTTTTGGCGCCTAATAGTGAAAGTTGGTTCTTGAAGGTTTTTAGAAGTTCTTTAAATTTGGCTTAGAGTGGGTTTTGGTGATATCGAGGTCCAAAATGGAATTTTGAGACCGGAAATAGACCCGTAATGTCATTTAAGACTTGCACGCGAAATTTGGTATCATTCCGAGTAGTATAAGTACGTTTCGGCACATTGGAAGTAGATTGAAGAACTTGAAGTTCATAAGTTTGATTCAATTGGTTTTAGGGTGTGATTCTTAGTTTTATTGTTGTTTCGGGCATTCCGAGAGTTCGAGCGAGTCTATCTTATGATTCCAAACTTGTCGGTATGTTCGGGCGGGGCTCCGGGGGCCCTGAGCGTCAATCGGACGAGGCTCGGACTAAGTTAAAAACTTGAGCTAGTGCTGAAGCTCCAGCTGCTGTCATAACCGCACCTGCGGTTGGCCAGCCGCAGGTGCGAGCTCGCAGGTGTGGTTGGAGCATCGCAGATGCGGCCCAATGAGAGGAGCCCAGGTTCCGCAGATGCGACTCCTTTTCCGCAGAAGCGCAACGCAGAAGCGGTCACCTGTCCGCAGGTGCGGCTCCAGCTGGCCCAGCCCATTTTCGCAGAAGCGGAAAATCGTCCGAGGAAGCGGGACCGCAGATGCGGTCAACGCACCGCAGGTGCGGAAATCACAGAAGGCAGTGAGTTCATTTAATACGGGACTCAAGCCATTTTCACTCATTTTCTCTCACTCTTTGGGCGATTATTGGAGCATTTTAAGAGGGATTTCCACCTAGCCTTTGGAGGAAGGTAATTCTTACCTATCGTGAGTTCAATACATAAATCTTGGGTAGATTCCAACATGAAAAATGGTAGAAATCATGGGTTAGATGAAGAACCAAGGGTTTGACAAGAATGAGATTTTTACCATGAAAATTACCATGAAACTTAGTGGCAATCATATATTTATGTTCCTTAGGTTATGGGTAACAACTTCCTTCGAAAGTTTTCGGAATCCGGGCACGTGGGCCCGGGACTGAATTTTAGGAATCTTGCCTTTGGGATTGGGTAATCACCTTAATAGCTAGAATATGAACTTGTGAAGCTATAATGATTGGTTTTTTACACTATTTGAATAGTTTTGGATTGATCGGCTCCGGTTTGAGGGTTTGAGCGCATTCTTGAGTTTGGAAGTAGGCTTGAAGCAAGGTAAGTCTCTTTTCTAACGTTGTAAGAGGAAAGTTTCCCCATAGGTGAATTTGATTGTAAATATGAGTAATTGTGGGGGCTACGTACGCACAAAGTGACGAGAGTCCGTACGTAGCTACTATTCCTGTTATGTCGGGGTAGTTTAGGTTTACACCTTGCTTGTGAACACCGTTATTTGATGAAACTTGCTATTTGTAATAACTGGAATGAAGTTGAGAATTTCTAAGGATTTAAAGCTTCAAGTTGAATTGTCTTTTTCTTAAAGAAAAGAATTTAAGAAAGAATTTGATTTAAATGATTAAATTTATATTGGACCGCGTCGCATGAATGATTCGCGAGCGGGGTGAATAGATGCATCTATGGTTCGCACCGTTCGACCCTCCGGCAGTGCACATTTTATTATTATATTGGACCGGACCGTACAACCTCGGCATAACTTGCGCATGCTATTTATTTGGATCTTTCTGTGATTTGTATTGCTTTAATGCCTTGAATGTAAATTGTTAAATGATATGACTGAAATTGACATTATATTTATGAAAGAAGAACTTGTCACTTCTTGATTTATTGTCGGTATTTTTTATGATATCCATAATTGGCATAACACTTTAATTATATTATTGTTGGCCCTAGTAAGTGTCAAGTCGACCTCTTGTCACTGCTTCTTCGAGGTTAGACTGGATACTTAATGGGTACATATTATTTATACCAAGTTTAGCGTCACTGATTCGGGTTGAGACTTACGGTGAGCTGCCCCTTTCTAGCCATTCAGCAGCATGCCGGAGTATCTCTTTTGCTTGTATCTATCTACTCTATTTCAGACAGTAGGATAGTCATCTTTTGTATATTCTACTAGTTGCCCATTGATCACGCCCAACTCTAGTCCTAAAAAGGATAAGTGGTTGCTGCAAATATAATCCGGTCTAAAAGTCCGGAGTCGAATCCCACAGAGAACTAAGGCTTAGCTATATCTGTTTAATATCACTAAGAATACAAGATTGAACAATTTTCTAAAACTGAAAATAAATAAACAAGCTGAAAACTAACTATGCTTGAATTGCAAACAATTGGAATAAAGGTCTAAGGTAATGGTTTCCCCCGTTGTTGATTTTCTTGGTTGTATATTTCTTATAGCTATGACTTAGTTGCCTCTATCAATCATGAACTCTCCAGCTATCATAAATCTCTCTCAAGCAATTATGATAATTTACTAGACGCACTCTCTCAAGCTACGCTAGCTAGATTCGCATTACATTCACTTAGATCGCACCCGAGGTATCGTTATTTCTAATCCAACCTCTAAACCCTCGGTTATGACTCTCGCCTATACTCCGAGAGTGCACTCTCTCTCAAGCAGATACATAATAAATAGGAACGGCTAATTGAGGATCCTTTCAATTAACCACAATCAAAACATAATTGAACAAATAGAGATTAAACTAATTCAAATCTATATTACTTATAACAACCAATTCATCCCCAACGGGTTTCACCAAAACCTTAGATTAGAAAAGTTAGCTACTCATAACAATGGAGGAATAAACTACTAGAAGATTCATAATCGAAAATTGCAAGAAAAATAAAAGAGAATAAGAATAATGATGTTTTGGGTGATCTCTCACACTTGTTTCTCTTGCCAAAGTACTCTCTAAAACAAATCTGACCTAATGTGGCCGAATTCCTACTTTTTATAAGGGTTTTACACCAAGTTTTCCCGACTTGACACTTTAGTCCCTGGCTTTTCCGCGTTCTGCCGCGGTCCCACCGCGGTTACGCCAGGACCGCGGCCAAATAGGTCCTTTAAATCTGCAACTCTGCTCTGTCGCGGTCCTACCGCGGTTACGGTCTGACCGCGGCAGGCCAAGTTTAGCTCTGCTTTTGTCTTTTCACTTGGTGCATTTCTTGGGCATTGTTTGATTGGCCTCCTTTTCTCCCTAATTGATCCCAAACTTGCTCCATCGACTTCTTTTGTTGGATATAGCCTTCAAAGCATGAAAAGCACTAATCAGAACATTTGGTTATCACTTTTTACAACAAAGCTATACAAAAATGTGGTTCTTTAGGGTCTAATTATAGTCTAATTCACCTATTATCAACACCCCACACTTAAATCTTTGCTCTTCCTCGAGCAAGTTGAACCACACTTCGAGGCCTATTCGTTAGATGCATTACCCTTTTTATGTCACACCTTCTGTTATGAAAGAACAACCTAAGTAGTTCAACAGTCACACCTCAGATGAAGACTCTAATGCCATGCCACACTCATGCTTACTCTATGTACTCTAATAGAAGTGAAGACTTGCTTTTTCTTCTTGAGTTAAATGCCCTCACATCACATTTCTGAGAGAAGTTCCACACACATGAAATCAAACAACAAGGAACTGTAGAATAAACGAATTCACTCACTCTCAGCAAAGAACATTCATATGCCACACAGATACACCATAAGCTTGCCTTTAGTGTAATACTCTACTAATCGAATTGTTCAGTCTAAGATCAATAGGGCTTTATTTGGTTGTAATGTAGGCTACGGGACGGGTAGGATACATTTAGATATAAAAAGTGACTACACCTCCCTAAGCACTTTAATACATACATTTTCTCAATTAAACCTCATCCTTATGTCACCCCAAAATTTTCACCTTCACATCAATATAACTACCCCATTCTTTTTTAAGCACACTTGCATTAAGAGCCACCACTTATCTAGGTATTATATATATATATATATATATATATATATATGTATATATTTTTCTTTTTTTTTAATTCAAGTGGCTCTTCTTTTTCAAAACAATGCACCTTTCTCCTTATTCAACTAGTTCCACTCGAAAGCCAAACCGACCACCCTACACTTTAACTTTTACAAGGTTCATAACAATTCAAGTGCTCATGAGAGGTGAAAAGGTTCAAATAAATGGTTAATTCAAACCAATGGGTAAGGCTTGTAATGTGGTTGCCAAAGAAAAAGGATTATAGGCTCAAAGGGGTTAACTATGGTAATATGTACAGGTGGATTAATGATTATATGGGCTACACAAAGAAATGCCTAAATCATCTCTAAGACCAAACAACTACTATTTCACTTTGCACACACACGGGGCAAGTTCTAGGTATCGCATGCAAGCATAGAATACGTGTATAACCTCACACACACTTGGCATATAACTCAATCCAAATTAGTTTGTCAACACATTCACATGAGTGTTCAAGCAAGATAGGGTGTGCAAAATTAAGGCATAAGATTAAGAGTCTACACATGAGCCTAGGCGTCGCACCCTCAAGTTCGTTTTAAGTATTTGCAGGTATGTACACCACGGGATGCATTCTTGCCCAACCCTTCTTAGCCCAAAAGAGTCCTAAGGGTCCGAAAATCTATTAAAGAAAAATCTACCTAACTCGGTTCAAGAAAAACCCTTGGAAAAGAACCGCGGTCAGAAAAAAAAAACCAAAAGGGAATTACTACACTACCTAAAAAGAAAATAAAATAAAAAAAATCTTTTTGGCTTTTTGATTAGACTACTTCCCTCAAGAATACTGTCTAGGTGGTCCGTCATCAGGAAGAGTCTCCTAACTTTTCTAGTTTTTTATTTATTTATTTATTTTTAATTTTTTTTTATCCGACCTTAACCCTCAAGAAACCCGTCGACAAGTGTCCGTCATTGGGCCAAGTCGGTGACATTTAAGCTACATATATAGCAACACATATATACACAAATCATATATACACATACCCAAGTCTCCCACCCCACACACAAAGAGTATGGCATGTCCTCATGTCATAAAACAATTAAAGAGCAGAAGGGTAAGAGAACTTCCCTGGTCATCAGCCGGAGTCAGAGACGGTGTTGGGATCCACGTGACAGGCCCTCCCTAAAGCACGGAACCAAGCCATCACCCGGCTCTCAGACCTGGCCTGCCGTCTAGACATGGCATCCAAGCGAACATGCAGGCTATCTACCGAGGAGCAAAGTTCTGCCACGTCTTCCTCCACAGAAGGAAACAAGGGTCGGCTGGAGTATGATCTAGAGAACTCCACCCCAGTTCGGGGTTGCCGTGAGGATCCAGCTGCATCATAAGACTTCCTGGGTGGTGCCATGGGTGCTGGGGTGTCATCATCCTTGTCCAGGTCAATGTGTGTAGGTGCATCTCTGCCCACTTTGATCTTTGACGCTCTGAAAGCTGTTCTTGGGGGTAAAGTGCCATCCGTAGGACTGACTGGGACATCAACCAGCAAACATAACCTCGTCACAAGTGAGGGGAAGTAAAACCCCTTAGTCATCAGAGGCGACCGGAGCATCATTTCATCTCTAATGATTTTAGCAATATCAACATCCTTCCTGGTCACGAAGCACCAAACCAGTAGAGCCCGCAAGCTGTTCACATCTGTTGTGTTGCCCGTGGGCAACAATCTGCTGCAAATCATGGTGAACCAGC
This sequence comes from Nicotiana attenuata, assembly GCF_001879085.1. NCBI lineage: Eukaryota > Viridiplantae > Streptophyta > Magnoliopsida > Solanales > Solanaceae > Nicotiana > Nicotiana attenuata. The sequence goes on from NW_017670452.1 coordinate 326,965, forward strand.
ACTTAGCTTCCCATGTGAATGACTTGGAATGCAGGGTCATGTTTTCCTGAATCCAAACTGGCCGTCCCCCTGAGCATATGGACTCAATCAGAGTGTCCCAATCGACCCCTGGAGAATTGTGGTAATAATCATTGGCACCAGTGAACGGAGGCAGCTGCAGGACCTAGCGAATTTTCTGTACTGAGGCATCTACTACTTTGCCCCGCACCACCATAGAACGGCACATATGTTCCGGGCAGTTCGCACAGAACTCCCGGACTATCATTGGGTTTGCCGTGTCAGGTTCATCGAACAAGTACTCCATCCCCCTCCGGTGGATTTCCTCGTACATGTCCGGCTTTTCAACACGGAGGGCAGCCCTGTCAATACCAATCTCCGGGACAAAGCTTTTTGTGGCTTTCGCATGAAACCTGTCCTGGGCCTCCTCGGACGTGAACCGGGTGGCATCATAAGTCGGCACGTCGGAAGTGCTTTTCGAGTTCCTTCGCTTCTTTCGGGCCATAGTACCTGCAATTAGTTCATCATAACAATCAGGGGCAGCCAAACATGTGCCAGTCGGATGGATACTCAGACTTCGCCACCCGCTGGCACCAAACAATTACCCAAAGTGGACAACATCCACTATTGTCCCCACACCACTTATCAATGATACAATTCCGCCCTATAAAACCCCACGCAAGCTTCCAACAATTAATGCCAGTTAAGTACTACCACCACCCACCCCACACAAAAATTATCAACTAGGAATACACTCCCACATCTACTCAAATCAACCCCAAACACCATCTACAACACCAAACTTGGAGTCTAAAACCCCATTGCAACCAAAATCAATAATTCTATACAATAATCACTACATAATACAAAATACATACAACACAAGGAAAAGTAGAACAACTTACTTGAGGATTACCGCGGAGTCTTGGAAAAAAAATTTGGGGGGTTGTAGATGGGTAGGGGGTGGGGCGTTTTTTTGGGGGGGGGAGGGGTTCAGTGGATGGTTAGGGTAGAGAAGGGTGTAAGGAGAAGGAGTAATGGGGGTTTTGGGTTATGGGAAGAAGAAGAAAGAAGAGAGAGTGGGTTGTTGGGAAGAAGAAGGAAAAAAGGGGAAAGAAAAGAATGGAGAAGAAAAAGGAAGAAGAAGAATGGAGAAGAAGAAGATGAGAGAAGAGACGAGAGAAGAGATGAGAGAGTTTGAGAGAAGAAGGAAAGAAGATGAGGGGGTGTCGGTGGGTTATGGGGAGGGTGGGGTTAGGTTAGGTTAAAAAAAAAATTTAAATTAAATTTTTTTTTTCTGCATATCGTACCTGGGCCTGGACCGACCTACCACGGTCGTACCGTGGTTACGCCGCGACCGCGGGGGACCAACTTCAGAGAGGGTCTTTGACCGCGGTCCCACTGCGGTTACGCCGCGACCGCGGTGAACCAACTTCAGAGAGGGTCTCTGACCGCGGTCACACCGCGGTTACGCCGCGACCGCGGTGGACCTGTTCCTGGATGCCAATTTCGAGGTTCTTATCATTGTTTTGCCCCTTAGGCACTATTTTTACCTCTTTTAATGCCTACCTCACCCATGTTATGCCCATGCTCGTGATGCAAAGTCCTCCGCGCTAACCTGCATATATACAACATGTTAGAAATTCTACTATCGTGGGTTGCCTCCCATGAAGCGCCTGATTTAACGTCGCGGCACGACGCAACACGAGCGCAAGATTCGCTCAACCTCTTTTTTTTTATGATATTACAGACTACACTTACAACACATTCGTGGGTTGCCTCCCACGCAGCGCCTGATTTAACGTCGCGGCACGACGCGAATCACTTTTTGCCTCCACCTCGAGCTTATGAATTGAACCCCAAGTTTTGCTTCAAGCTTATGATTATGCCCTTGGGGCGGTACAAATTCTTGCGAGCCAAAAATTAGATAAAATCTTATGCACTTGTTGGCTCTCGACCGAGGAGTGTCACCTTGCCTAGACGGCCTTGAGAAATCCAAAATATAAGGCTCATCTACCTCTTCTTGGACTCCTTTTTATGCTCATAAGGGTGAATTTCCATTTCACCGTCTGAACATAATGTAGAGAAGTGTTTGGAATGAGGCCCAACGCGCTCAAATACATGAACTTCAAGATTTTTAACCTCCTCAACACCAATCACACTAGAGTCAACTAAATTTGTATCTTCAACGTCCTTGGTTGACTCTAGTATTACTTCTTCAACATTGACATCCTCAAATTCTAGTTGGCTAGGTTGTTGATGTTCTACTCTGACCTCCCCAATTAACACCTCAAATTCATGCTCTTCTTGGCTACTATCCTCAATATTGGCTTGTTGAGCATTAAAAGCTCCAACCACTTGACTCAATTGAGCCTCCAACTTGCGAATAGTTGCCTCTTGCCTTTCTATGTGCAATTGTTTCTCATTGTTTTGTTCCAGAAGGCACTTTAGCATATCCTTGATCTCCTTCAGGTCCGCATTCCCAGGTTCTTTCTTCCTATTAACTTCACAAGAAAAGGTAGAACCATCATAGTAAGGGGTTGGGGGAAAATAAGAAATATAAGCACAACCATGAAGGTGACCATTTTTACCACCACACACATCACACACATTCCACAAATAAGATTGAGTTGGTGCACATAACTCGCTCTTAGGAATGTTTTGAAAATTTTGCCACGGGTGGTTTCCTTCACAATATGTATGGAGATCAATAGTAGAATTATCTACACTTAAATTCCCATAATTCCAAGATGCCATGTTTCTCAAATCAACAGTTATAAAAAAAATACAAAAAAATAAAACAAACTAAAAGTTCAAACTTGAACCCTAGCAATATATACAACTACAACTATAACGTAAGTTCCCCGGCAACGGCGCCAAAATTTGATCACGCCCAACTCTAGTCCTAAAAAGGATAAGCGGTCACTGCAAATATAATCCGGTCTAAAAGTCCGGAGTTGAATCCCACAGAGAACTAAGACTTAGCTATATCTGTTTAATATCACTAAGAATACAAGATTGAACAATTTTCTAAAACTGAAAATAAATAAACAGCTGAAATCTAACTATGCTAGAATTATAAACAATTGGAATAAGGTCTAAGGTAATGGTTTCCCCCGTTGTTGATTTCCTTGGTTGTATATTTCTTATAGCTGTGACTTAGTTGCTTCTATCAATCATGAACTCTCCATCTATCATAAATCTCTCTCAAGCAATTATGATAATTTACTAGACGCACTCTCTCAAGCTACTCTAGCTAGATTCGCATTACAGTTCACTTAGATCGCACCCAGGTATCGTTATCTCTAATCCAACCTCTAAACCCTCGGGTATGACTCTCGCCTATACTCCGGGAGTGATGTTGTTCAAACAACTACCTAAATATGCACTCTCTCTCAAGCAGATACATAATAAATAGGAATGGCTAATTGAGGATCCTTTCAATTAACCACATTCAAAACATAATTGAACAAATAGATATTAAACTAATTCAAATCTATATTACTTATAACAACAAATTCATCCCCAACGGGTTTCACCAAAATCTTAGATTAGAAAAGTTAGCTACTCATAACAATGGAGGAATAAACTACTAGAAGATTCATAATCGAAAATTGCAAGAAAAATAAAAGAGAATAAGAATAATGATGTTTTGGTTGATCTCTCACACTTGTTTCTCTTGCCAAAGTACTCTCTAAAACAAATCTGACCTAATGTGGCCGAATTCCTACTTCTTATAAGGGTTTTACACCAAGTTTTCTCGACTTGACACTTTAGTCCCTGGCTTTTCCGCGTTCTGCCGCGGTCCCACCGCGGTTACGCCAGGATCGTGGCCAAATAGGTCCTCTGAATCTGCAACTCTGATCTGCCGCGGTCCTACCGCGGTTACGGTCTGACCGCGGCAGGCCAAGTTTAGCTCTGCTTTTGTCTTTTCACTTGGTGCATTTCTTGGGCATTGTTTGATTGGCCTCCTTTTCTCCGTAATTGATCCCAAACTTGCTCCGTCGACTTCTTTCGTTGGATATAGCCTGCAAAGCATGAAAAACACTAATCAGAGCATTTTATCACTTTTTACCACAAAGCTATACAAAAATGTGGTTCTTTAGGGTCTAATTATAGTCTAATTCACCTATTATCACCCATACACTTGTGACACTTGATCTTGGCACATTGTAATAGACTTGATCTTTTGGGGTTGTATTCCTATATTTATGATTTCCTTTAGTTGTTTCCGTTTCAGTTGTTATAAAAATCCGTTATTTATCGAATGCTTTAAATTTATGTTAAGTTAAATGTTGGGATTGTTTAATAGAATCAATGAGAACTCACTAGTTGATCAGTGTTGGCTTGCGTAACAACGGTGTTGGGCGCAATCACAACTTAAAACGAAATTTGGGTCGTGACAATATGGTATCAGAGCACTAGGTTCACGTAGGTCTCACAAGTGATGGGCAGACCTAATAGAGTCTTGCGGATTGGTACAGAGATGTCTGTACTTATCTTCGAGAGGCTATAGGGTGTTAGGAAACTACTCTTTAATCATCTTCTATCGTGCAGTTGATGGTATACTAAATTTCCTTCTTCTATTCTCTCACAGATGGTAAGGACGCGTATGGCTATATTTCGAAACCCGGGAGGAGCTGCACCCCCATTTCTAGAGACCGGGGGAGGGCACTGGCCCGAGGTAGGGGACAGAGTGTCCCACAGCTGCCCCAGTTGCACCACCAGCGGATCCTGTAGATCATCCCATTATGGAGGAGCATGGCGAGGTGCCTGCAGCAGAGCCAGCCCCGGTAGATTTCATGACAGCACTGGGCTTTCGGGAGGTCATGGGACGTATGCTGCGGTTCATGGATTCTATGACCCAGGATGGTTTATTTCCAGTAGACTCAGCCACATCTCAGGCGATAGGGGGAGCACAGACCCATACTGCTCAGGCTCCTGGGCATGCAGCCGCAGTGTATCAGACTCCAAGCACACTACCAGCTGATGGGGCCTAGCCAGTTGCAACACTGGCACCTGAGCCCAGACCGGCTGCGGACGGCGATCCGCAGAGGTCATTGGACAGATGGACTAGGCTACACCCCTCTGTCTTCGGAGGTGAGCGTCATGAGGATGCCCAGAATTTCATTGATAGGTGCAGGGACAGACTGCACAACATGAGGATATTGGAGTCTCATGGGGTTGACTTTCCTACTTTCCAGCTGGAGGGCAGGGCCCGTAGATGGTGGCAGTCTTATGTTCTTGGTAGACCAGCGGGTTCCCCTCCCATTACTTGGGGCCAGTTCACACAGCTGTTCTTGGATAAGTATATTCCACCCTCTGAGAGGGAAGAGTTGCGGTACCAGTTTGAGCAGCTTGAGCAGGGTCAGATGTCCGTGACCGACTACGAGGCGAGGTTTTCTGAGTATTCTCGCCATGCACTCATGATACTTCCTACTGATGCAGAGAGAGTGTGGAGATTCGTTGCGGGGTTGCACTCTGGTATTGGGGCCTACATGGCCCGTAAGGTTGAGATGGGGCTTCTTATCAGCTGGTAGTGGAGATTTCTCGGAGGATTGAGGACTACCGTCAAAGAGGTAGAGAGCAGATACAACAAGACAAGAGGGCCCATTTCTCTAGAGAGTTTAGAGGTGCCCCGGCTCGGGGCAGAGGTCAGTTTGGGAGGGGTTAGCCCAGCAGGCCCACATATTCAGCACCACCACCTCCTCGGGGTGCTCCTGCGCGACCCTACTTCAGCGCCATACCAGAGAGTTCTTATCGCCCACCAGTTCATCAGGGTTCTTCTAGTGCCTATTTTAGTGTCGTTCCAGAGAGTTCATACCGCCCACCAGCCGTTCAGAGTTCTTCTAGTAGGTATTCAGGCCATCACGGTCAGACTTCGGGGCAGCAGTCCATGATACCGAGAGGTTGTTACGAGTGTGGAGATCCGGGTCACATGAAGAGGACTTGCCTCAGACTTCGGGGCAAGGTAGTGCAGCAGGGCCAACAGCCCACAATTACAGCACTAGTTGTCCGGCCGCCCAGAGGCGGAGGACAGACTGGTAGGGGCCGTCCTAGAGGTGGAGGCCAGGCAGGGGGAGTTCAGCCAGCTATTACTCAGTCAGGTGGAGGCCAGCCAGCCGGCGCTCCAGCTAGATTCTATGCTTTTCCGGCCAGGCCAAATGCGATGGCCTCAGATACCGTGATCACAGGTATTATTTCTGTCTGCGGTAGAGATGCTTCGGTATTATTTGATCTAGGGTCCACCTATTTATATGTGTCGTCTCTGATTGCTCATTACCTGGATATTTCTCGTGAGTCCTTGGGTACTCCTGTTTATGTTTCCACTCCTGTGGGCGATCTGTGGTTGTGGATCGGATCTACCGATCCTATGTGGTTACGTTCTATGGTTACGAGACTAGAGCGGACCTTCTGTTACTTGATATGATCGATTTGAGGTTATCCTAGGCATGGACTGGTTATCCCTATATCACGCCATCCTAGATTGCCATGCCAAGACTGTTACTTTAGAGATGCCAGAGTTGCCGAGGTTGGAGTGGAAGGGTTCCTCCGTTAGTACATCTAGTCGGGTTATCTCTTTTCTGAAGGCTCGACATATGGTTGAGAAGGGTTGTTTGGCTTATCTAGCTTATGTTCGGGACACCACCGTAGAGTCCCTGACGATTGATTCACTGCCAGTAGTCTGGGAGTTTGCCGATGTGTTCCCTTTTGACCTTCCAGGCATGCCACCAGATCGTGATATTGATTTTTATATTGATTTGGTTCCAGGCACTCAACCTATATCTATTCCACCGTACCGTATGGCTCTGAAGGAGTTGAAAGAGTTGAAGGAGGAGCTTGAGGAATTGTTAGCAAAGGGGTTTGTGAGACCAAGTGTATCATCTAGGGGTGCACCAGTGTTATTTGTGAAGAAGAAAGATGGGACTATGCGGATGTGCATTGATTACCGCCAGTTGAACAAGGTCACCATTAAGAACAAGTACCCGTTACCGCGTATTGATGATTTGTTTGACCAGCTACAGGGTGCTAGGGTATTTTCTAAGACCAACTCAGATGTTCTGAAGATTACTTTCCGTACTAGATATGGCCATTATGAGTTCCTGGTGATGTCCTTCGGCTTGACTAATGCCCCGGCGACGTTTATGGATTTGATGAACATGGTGTTCAGGCCTTATATTGATTCATTCATCATTGTCTTCATTGATGACATCTTGATTTACTCATGTAGCCTGGGGGAGGACGAGCAGCGTTTGAGAGTGGTGCTTCAGACATTGCGAGAACAGAAGCTATATGCTAAGTTCTCCAAGTGTGAGTTTTGGCTAGAGTCTGTGGCATTCTTGGGACATGTTGTGTCAGGAGAGGGTAATAAGGTGGATCCCAAGAAGATTGAGGCAGTTCAGAGTTGGCCATGTCCCACTTCGGTGACTGAGATCAGGAGTTACCTGGGATTATCAGGGTTATTATTGCCGATTTGTGCATGGCTTTTCATCCATTGCAGCACCTTTGACTAGATTGATCTAGAAGGGTGCTCCTTTCCGTTGGTACGATGATTGTGAGGCGAACTTTCAGAAGCTCAAGACAACTTTGACTACAACACTGGTTCTAGTGTTGCCTTTTGGTTCGGGGATGTATAATATGTATTGTGACGCTTCATGCGTTGGTTTGGGTTGTGTTTTGATGCAGGAGGGACGAGTTATTGCATATGTTTCACGTCGGTTGAAGATTCATGAGAAGAATTACCCTGTGCACGATTTAGAGTTAGCCGCGATTGTTCATGCTATTATGATATGGAGGCATTATCTGTATGGGGTGTCATGTGAGGTTTATACTGATCATTGCAACTTACAACATTTGTTCAAGCAGAGGGATCTCAATTTTAGGCATAGATGGCTTGAGTTACTGAAGGATTATGACATCACCATTCTTTATCATCTGGGCAAGGCAAATATGGTCGCGGATGCCTTAAGCAGGAAGGCAGAGAGTATGGGTAGCTTGGCATTCATTTTAGCAGACGAGAGTCCACTAGATTTGGACATTTAGTCCTTGGCTAACAGACTTGTAAGGTTGGATATTTCTGAGCCCAGCCGAGTTCTTGCATGTGTTGTTGCCCAGTCTTGACTATTGGGGCAGATCAAGGCTCGACAGTTTGATGATCCGCATTTGGTAGTTCTCAGAGAGACGGTACTACAGGGTAGTGCCAAGGAAGTTTCTATTGGCAATGATGGTGTTCTGCGACTCCAGGGTCGTCTATGTGTTCCTAATGTCGATGGCTTGAGGGAGAGGATTCTAGAGGAGTCACATAGTTCACGGTATTCTATTCATCCAGGTGCTACAAAGATGTATCGCAACCTGAGGCAGCATTATTGGTGGCGGCGGATGAAGAAAGCCATAGTGGAGTATGTAGCTAGGTGCCTAAATTGCCAGCAGGTCAAGTATGAGCACGAGAGTCCAGGTGGCCTACTTCAGCAGATGACTATAATTGAGTGGAAATGGGAGCGCATTACTATGGACTTTGTGGTTGGATTGCCGCAAACCTTACGGAAGTTTGATGCAGTTTAAGTCATTGTCGGCAGGTTGACCAAGTCGGCACACTTCATTCCTGTTGCGACTACCTATACTTCAGAGAAGTTGGCCCAGATTTACATTCAGGAGATAGTTCGGTTGCACGGTGTGCTTGTTTCCATCATATCAGATAGAGACCCTCAGTTCACTTCCCATTTCTGGAGATTTGTACAGAGTGAGTTGGGGAGCCGCGTAGAGCTCAGCACAACATTTCATCCACAGACCGATAGGCAGTCAGAGCGGACAGTTCAGATCCTGGAGGACATGCTCAGGGCATGTGTGATTGACTTTGGAGGGCAGTAGGATCAGTTCTTACCTTTGGTCGAGTTTGCTTACAACAATAGTTATCAGTCTATCATCGAGATGGCTCCATTTGAGGCTTTATATGGTAGGCGATGTCGTTCTCCCATCCGGTGGTTTGAGCCCGGTGAGGCTAAGTTATATGGTACAGATTTGGTGAAAGATGCCTTGGAAAAGGTAAAGTTGATCTAGGAGCGACTTCGCACAGCACAGTCCAGACAGAAGAGTTACGCAAATCAGGTGCGGGATGTATCATTTATGGTCGGCGAGAAGGTTCTCTTAAAGGTCTCGCTGATGAAGGGTATTATGAGATTCGGGAAGAAGGGAAAAGTTGAGCCCAAGGTATATAGGCCCATTTGAGGTGTTCATCCAGTTTTTCATGTATCTATGCTTCGGAGTTATCACACCGACTTGTCTCATGTGTTAGACTTCAGTACTATTCAGCTAGATGAGATCTTGGGTTATGAGGAGGGGCCAGTTGCTATTGTTGATAACCAGGATCGCCAGTTGGAATCCAAGAGGATATTTGCGGTAAAGGTTCAGTGGAGGGGCCAACCAATCTAGGAGGTGACCTGGGAGTCCGAGGAAGACATGCAGAGCAGATATCCACACTTATTTAGCACTTTAGGTATGAATCTAAACCTGTTCGAGGACGAACATTTGTTTAAGAGGTGGAGAATGTAACGACCCGATTGGTTGTTTTGCCTTCTAGAACTCCGTTCCCCTAAATAAGACTTCCCATACTTTCTTTTACTGATTTATGACTTTCAGGGATGGTTGGTTCGGGATTTGGAAGAGTTTGGGTTGAAATCGGAACACTTGGTTCCTTAAGGTTGGCTTAAAAGGCCAAGTTTGACTTCGGTCAAGATTTTGAGTAAATGACCTCGGAATCGGGATTTGACGGTTCCAATAGGTTCGTATGATGATACCGGACTTGAGCGTATGCCCGGATCGGGTTTCGGATTACCTGGGAGCATTTTGACGCCTAATAGTGAAAGTTGGTTCTTGAAGGTTTTTAGAAGTTCTTTAATTTTGGCTTAGAGAGGGTTTTGGTGATATCGAGGTCCAAACGGAATTCCAAAACCAGGAATAGATCCGTAATGTCATTTAAGACTTGCACGCAAAATTTGGTATCATTCCGAGTAGTATAAGTACGTTTCGACACATTGGAAGTAGATTGAAGAACTTGAAGTTCATAAGTTTGATTCAATTGGTTTTAGGGTGTGATTCTTAGTTTTAATGTTGTTTCGGGCGTTCCGAGGGTTCGAGCGAGTGCGTTTTATGATTCTAGACTTATGGGTATCTTCGGGCGGGGCTCCGGGTTCCCCGAACGTCAATCGGACGAGGCTTGGACTAAGTTGAAAATTTGAGCTAGAGCTGAAGCTCCAGCTGCTGTCATAACCGCACCTGCGGTTGGCCAGCCGTAGGTGTGAGCTCGCAGGTGCGGTTGGAGAATCGTAGATGTGGCCTAAGGAGAGGAGCCCAGGTTCCGCAGATGCGGCTCTTTTTTAGCAGAAGTGGACCGCAGAAGCGGTCACCTGTCTGCAGGTGCGGAAATCGCAAAAGGTAGTGAGTTCACTTAATACGGGACTCAAGCCAGTTTCACTCATTTCTCTCATTCTTTGGGCGATTATTGGAGCATTTTGAGAGGGATTTCCACCTAGCTTTTGGAGGTAAGTAATTCCTACCTATTGTCAGTTCAATACATAAATCTTGGGTAGATTCCAACATGAAAAATGGTAGAAATCATGGGTTAGATGAAAAACCTAGGGTTTGACAAGAATGAGATTTTAACCACGAAAATTACCATGAAACTTAGTGACAATCATATATTTATGTTCCTTAGGTTATGAGTAACAACTTCCTTCAAAAATTTTCGGAATCCGGGCATGTGGGACCAGGGCTGAATTTTAGTAATCTTGCCTTTGGGGTTGGGTAATCATCTTAATAGCTAGAATATGAACCTGTGAGCCTATAATGATTGGTTTTTTTACACTATTTGAATAGTTTTAGATTGTTCAGCTCCGGTTTGAGGGTTTGAGCGCATTCTTGAGTTTTCAAGTAGGCTTTGAAGCATGGTAAGTCTCTTTTCTAACCTTGTAAGAGGGAAATTTCCCCATAGGTGAATTTGATTATAAATATGAGTAATTGTGGGGGCTACGTAAGCACAAAGTGACGAGGGTCCGTACGTATCTACTAATCCTGTTATGTCGGGGTAGTTTAGGTTTACGCCATGCTTTATGAACATTGTTATTTGATGAAACTTGCTATTTGTAATAACGTGAATTAAGTTGAGAATTTCTGAGGATTTAAAGCTTCACGTTGAATTGCCTTTTTCTAATAGAAAAGAATTTAAGAAAGAATTTGATTTAAATGATTAAATTTATATTTGACCACGCCGCATGAATGATTCGCAAGCGGGGTGAATAGATGCATCCATGGTTCGCACCGTTCGACCCTCGGCAGTGCACATTTTATTATTATGTTGGATCGGGCCGTACGACCTCGGCATAACTTGCGTATGCTATTTATTTGGATATTTCTGTGATTTGTATTGCTTTAATGCCTTGAATGTAAATTGTTAAATGGTATGACTGAAATTGACATTATATTTATGAAAGAAGAACTTGTCACTTCCTAATATTTACTGTCGTTATTTTTTTATGATATCCATACTTAGCATAACACTTTAATTGTATTATTGTTGGCCCTAGTAAGTGTCAAGTCGACCCCTCGTCACTACTTCTTCGAGGTTAGACTGGATACTTATTCGGTACATATTGTTTATGTACTCATACTACGCTTATGTACTTAATTGTACAGGATCTGAGGCATGCACATCTAGTTATCCACCAGGCGCGCATACTTGATTCGGGCTGAGACTTACGGTGAGCTGCCCCTTTCTAGCCATTCAGCAGCATACCGGAGTATCTCTTTTGCTTGTATCTATCTACTCTATTTCAGAGAGTAGGATAGTCATCTTCTGTATATTCTACTAGTTGCCCACACACTTATCACACTAGATCTTGGCACATAGTAGTAGACTTAATTTTTTGGGGTTGTATTCCTGTAATTATGATTTTCTTTAGTTGTTATAAAAATCCGTTATTTATCTAATGCTTTAAATTTAAGTTAAGTTAAATGTTGGGATTGTTTAATAGAATCAATGGGAACTCACTAGTTGATCAGTGGAGGCTTGCCTAACTACGTTGTTGGGCGCCATCACGACCTATAACGGAATTTGGGTCGTGACAAAATTTCTAACAAAATCACATTCGAAATTATAAGATTACGAGAATATTCGAAATTATAAGATTACGTGAATGATCAATATCATAAATAAGATTTCGAGTAAGAAATTATACATAAAAAAATATGTATAAGTTTACGTAAATGATCAATATGGATCCTTACTTGTTTGTCAAGATCAAAATGATTGTATATCGTCTGAATATATGAATTTTTTTTACTTATTTTAATTTTATGTTAGTTATATAATTAAGTGTATCTAAAGTACGTCTTTATATACGATAAATTCAGGTTCTTCTTTTTGTACCAAATTTGCGAATTGCGATAAATCTATTTTTACTTGCTTTAATTTTATGACAATCGTATAACAAAAAGTATCTCACCTAGCGTTGTATACAATATTCTTGATGTGTTTCTTTCTATCATTGCTAATGATAATATATGTGATTGTCGTCGTCTTTTTCAAATATTTGATCTTCTTGATTATCTCCTTGTTTATTTCTTCATCTTTAATTTTGATTGCACCAAAATTCAACTTCATATGTCTTCTCTGCAATTAAACATCTTGCAACTTGATCTTCTCAAATTTGTATCAATTTTGACAAGTCTGTGAAATCTTCATCCTTACTCCATACTATTTGTGATAAATTTGGAGATGATTAATTATACTTTCAGAACTCAGGAGAATATTTATTGAGAAATGTGAAATCTTCCTGCTTTATGACTTGGGTGCATGATTAATAGTTTCTATAATGTCACTTAGCTTGTTAATTTGAAATGAACTTTCAAGCTTCAAAAGAGTAGCCTTTCGGAAAATGCTATGATCCTGTAAGACTTGGAGTAAGTCACTAACGAAGTCAAAGTGTGGTATTTCTAAAGCACCAAGTGTGAAAATTCACCAACTAAATAAACGATAATCTCTACTTATATCAAGTTCCAAAGGCCTTTTATTTTTTTTGCATCCTCAAAAACTTCACATCCAACATTCATATTATTTGAAATCTTGGTTGTATCGCATATTTTTGTTTTTTTAACTGAATTGTTTAATTGTCTATAAAACAATCGGTCAATATTAGTAAGTACATCTCTTATTTGAATCCAACTCCCTCAATTAATTGATGTTCTTCTCAATCAATTATCTTCATAAAATCTTCATCGTTAAAAAACTATCCATAAATATATATTAATTGATTTACTCGTATTGGAAAAGTAGAGAAATAATTGGAAAGCATGAATGTTTTAATTTTTCTTGTAGTCAACATTTTCAATGTTAAGACAAAGAGTTGTTGCAATATCATTTACAAAGTTCACTTTCTTGTATTTCTTGCAAGAAAAATCCCATGGGTCATGTTTGTTTGTTATATCTTTTTTTTTTTGTGTGTATGTGTGTGTTGAATCTACAAATATTTTACAAAAGCCCCACAATCCAAAGCGGCGAAGAACAAATAAAATTTTCTTTAAAAGCCGGCTAACAGGGGTATTCTTGTGTATGAGAACATAGTAATGAAAAATAGGAAAATATTAAATAAATTGGTTGGACTAAATACACTCTAAAAAGCTATATATTTTTAAAGTAGTTGAAGAAAATGTACCTCTATATAGTCAAACGAATTATATATCCCAATCTTCACGTCTTTGGCCTCGTTCTGCCATATCAAGGATGATTTTATTTGGCAATGTAAAACTCACAACAGAAGAAAGTGAAAGCGCACGTCATTATATCTAAAGCAAATGATGACTATTGGTGGTAGGGGGTGTTCAAGCATCCTCTGAATAAATATCTAACGAAATGTCACATGTAACTTTTAATTTAAAACATTGTATCATTTGGTAAATAATAGAAATAATCCTTTAGGTTATTTAATAGATTTATTTTATTTTATTAACTATAGTATTGAAGTAATTTAACTTTTAAATTTTCAGTTTCTCACTTTTATTGCGTTGCACTTGTATGCGAAATCATGTAGTCCACAATTTTCTAAAATAAAACCAGTATCATTAAAATAAAGCTTTGGACAAACAATTAAATGTAAAAGAATAATTACTACAAATGATCAATGAATTGTCGTATGGTGACTTATTGTCACGATCCAGTTCGCCCTCCGTGAACTACCGTGACGACACCTAGTCTCTACGACTAGGTAAGCTTAACAAATTGCGGAAAAAGAAACAACAGAATAAAACAAATAAAAACTTGCGGAATAAACATAGTGAAGGTTTAAAGATGCCGCTCGGCATATACAATACAACTCTCAAGCTGAAACTACATTTCCCAAAACCAGGAATCTCATGAAATAACAAGCTGTGGAATAACTACAATGTTCTAACTCCAGAGTGTCTAAACGAAAGAAATACAGAAGGGCTAATGCTATGAGAGAGAATGGAAAGGGACTCCTCGGTCTGCGGACGCTGCAGACATACCTTGAAGTCTCTGATGGATTACCCCGCCTAAAGGATAGTAGGGCTGAGTCGAAGTACCTGGATCTGCACATGAAAAACATGCGCAGGAAGGGCATGAGTACACCACAGCGGTACTCAGTAAGTGCCAAGCCTAACCTCGGTCGGGTAGTGACGAGGAAGGTCAGGGCCCTACTGATTATAGCTGAAAAACGAGGTAAAACAGTATAGAATACGACACTATAATTAAATGCTAACACTAAGAGGTATCACAGGATAATAAGAATAGCAACAACTATAACAGAGACACAATAATCACAAAAAGAATACCGCTCAACACAGAGATAACAACCGGGGATCTCTCAGTATCCCGAGGATCTCTTAGTATCCCCAATATGTGTACTGGGGATCTCTTAGTATCCCGAGGATCTCTTAGTACCCTCAATATATATATGTTGGGGATCTCTCGGTATCCCAAGGATCTCTTAGTATCCTCAATATACGTGCTGGGGATCTCTCGGTAACCCAAGGATCTCTTAGTATCCTCAATATACGTGCTGGGGATCTCTCGGTATCCCACACTACAGTCCAAATCAATATAGGTGCAGGGGGTCTCCCTGAATACAAATCCGTAGTCCCAAAGTAAACAAGCAGGGGGATCTCCCGGGATACCGTCCAGTAGTCCTAAAGTAAACACACAACAGCAACACGAAGAATACTCAATTCAGCTCCAATTTCATACCAAGGTAAAAACAGGTATTTCTAACCTAGCATGCCACACATAATCCAAATAAGGCAGTTTGAGCAAATAAAGCAATTAAGGCAATTAGACATGCTTCCCTAAGCTAACAGCAGGCTTAAGTTGCAAATAGTATAAGCAGGAAAGGAAGCACAATTAGAGTTAGTTAATGAAAACAAGATTTTCAACAATTAGCACAAGTACACACTCGTCACCTCACGTACAAGGCATTTAAAATATCAACAATACCAAATCCTAAGGGGAGTTTCCCCCACACAAGGTTAGGCAAGCCATTTACCTCGAACCGGCTCAAAATCAACCCGAAACCATGCTCTTGCCACGAGTACTCGAATCCAAATGGCCCAAATCTATTCAATTCAATTGCATAATGTAAATATAACTTCAAGTAACTGATTCCACTAATTAAATTCTAAGCAAATACGCAAAATTAGGAAAAATGACCGAAACGCCCCCGGGCCCACGTCTCAGAATCGGGTAAAATTTACAAATTCAGAATCCTCACACTCTCACGAGTTCATACATACCAAAATTATCCAAATCCGATGTCAAATCCCCAATCAAAACTCGAAACTTAGGCCTAAGAACTTTTCCAAAATTTTCCCCAATTTCTCATCCCAAATCCGAAATTAAATGATAAAACTAACAATAGATTAATGGAATACAACTAGAAAGGGATAAGGAATTGTTTCCCAATGATCTTCTCTTCAAAAACTCCACAGAATCGCCCTATCCCGAGCTCCAAATTTGATTTTTCCAAGTTATGAACTCAAACCCTCGAAATTTCATATTTTTGCCTAGCTATTACCGCATCTGCGGTCATGGGAGCGCACCTGCGGTCCCGCACCTGCGGAAAAGGCATCGCAGGTGCGAAATTAACTTAACGGGCTAGGTCCGCATCTAAGGTCACTTGGCCGCATCTGCGGCTCCGCATTTGCGGTCACCCAACCGCACCTGCGGTTCCTGGAGCCTTGGCCTAATCTCGCTTCTGCGATCACCAAGCCGCTTCTGTGGCATCGCACCTACGGTCCCACACACGCAGTTGCGGTTATGACAGGTTCAACAACCTAAAATTCTTCCTATGTCCAATTCAACTTCCGTTAAGCACCCGAAACTCACCCTCGGCCCCCCGGACCTCAACAAAACATGCCAACCAATCCTAAAACAACATTTAAAATTGTTCCAACCTTCGGAACGCTCAAAACAACATCAAAACACCAATTTAACATCGGATTCAAGCCTAAGAACTCCAAAAACTCTCAAATTACGCTTTCGATCAAAAAGTCTATCAAACCTCGTCCGAATTACCTGAAATTTTGCAAGCACGTCACAATCAACACTACGGAGCTACTCCAGCTTCTGGAATTCCATTCCGACCCTTAGATCAAAATCTCACTATCGAGCGGGAAACTTCAAAAATTCAACTTTCGGCATTTCAAGCCCAAATAAGCTACGGACCTCCAAAACACAATCCGAACACGCTCCTAAACCCGAAATCACCCAACTGAGCTAACGGAACCAACAAAATTCCATTCCAAGGCCGTCTTCACACTGTTCCAACTACGGTCCAAATTCTAAAACTTAAACTCTCATTTAGGGACTAAGTGTCCCAAAACTCTCCGAAACTCCAAATAAATCCTCACGGCAACTCACAATAGCAGAAACAAAGCCGGGGAATGCAGTTAATAGGGGTTCGGGGCATTAATTCTTAAAATGACCGGCCGGGTTGTTACATCCTCCCACACTTAAACATTCGTTCGTCCTCGAACGAGCATAGAAACATAGCTGAAGTAGTGAAAAGATGAGGGTAACGGCTGCGCATATCCTGCTCGGTCTCCCAAGTCGCCTCCTCGACCGGCTGACCCCACCACCGAACCTTCACTGATGCAATGTTCTTTGACCTCAGCTTTCGAACCTGCCTGTCCAATATTTCCACCGGCTCCTCAACATAAGATAAATCCTTGTCCAACTGGACTGGACGAAAATCCAACACGTGCGACGGATCGCCGTGATACCTTCGGAGCATTGAAACATGAAATACCAGATGAACTCCTACCAAGCTGGGAGGTAAGGCAAGCTCATAAGCAACCTCCCCAACACGCCTCAATATCTCAAAAGGGCCAATAAACCTCGGACTCAACTTCCCTTTCTTCCCAAATCTCATAACGCCCTTCATAGGCGAAACCCGAAGCAGAACCCACTCTCAAAAAAACCATATAGGAAACATCACGAACCTTCCGGTCCGCATAACTCTTCTGTCTGGATTGGGCTGTGCGTAGTCTATCCTGAATCGCCTTAACCTTCCCCAAAGCATCCGGTACCAAGTCTGTGCCCAATAATCTAGCCTCACCCGGCTCGAACCAACCCACCAGAGATCTACACCGTCTACCATATAAATCCTCATACGGTGCCATCTGAATGCTGGACTGATAACTATCGGTGTAGGCAAACTCCGCCAATGGAAAGAACTGATCCCAAGACCCTCCAAACTCAATCACACACGCACGGAGCATATCCTCAAGAATCTGAATAGTGCGCTCGGACTGTCCGTTCGTTTGAGGGTGAAATATTGTACTCAACTCCACCCGACTACCCAACTCATGCTGTACGGACCTCCAAAACCGTGATGTGAACTGAGTACCTCTATCTGAAATTATGGACACTGGAATACCATACAGATGGACAATCTCCCGGATATAAATCTCTGCCAACCGCTCCGAGGAATAGGTAGTACTCACAGGAATGAAATGTGCGGACTTGGTCAGCCGATCCACAATCACCCAAATGGCATCGAACTTCCTCAAGGTCCGTAGGAGCCCAACTACGAAGTCCATGGTGATCCACTCCCACTTCTACTCCGGAATCTCTATCTGCTGAAGCTATCCAGCCGGTCTCTGGTGCTCATACTTTACCTGCTGACAATTGAGGCACCGAGCTACAAACCCAACTATATCTTTCTTTATCCGCCTCCACCAATAGTGCTGCCTCAAATCCTGGTACATCTTCGCGATACCCAGACGAATGGAATACCGCGAACTATGGGCCTCCTCTAGAATCAACTCCTGAAGCCCATCAACATTGGGTACACAAACTCGACCTTGCATCCTCAGTACCCCGTCATCTTCAATAGTCACATCTGTGGCATCGCCATGCAAAACCTTGTCCTTGAGGACAAGCAAATGAGGGTCATCAAAGTGACGCTCTCGAATATGATCAAACAAGGAAGACCGAGAGACTACGCAAGCTAGAACCCGACTGGGCTCCGAAAGATCCAATCTCACAAACTGGCTGGCTAAGGCCTGAACATCCATCTCCATGGGCCTCTTTGCTGCTGGTAAATAAGCTAAACTCCCCAAACTCTCTGCTCGGCGGCTCAAAGCATCGGCCATCACATTGGCCTTGCCCTGGTGATACAAAATAGTGATATCAAAGTCCTTCAGCAACTCTAGCCATCTCCTCTGACGCAAATTAAGGTCCTTCTACTTGAACAAATGCTGCAAACTCCGTTGATCAGTATAATCTCACAAGGCATACCGTACAAATAGTGACGCCAGATCTTCAAGGCGTGAGCAATAGCAGCTAACTTGAGATAATGGACAGGATAATTCTTTTCATGTACCTTCAACTGTCTGGACGCGTAGGCAATCACCCTACCGTCCTACATCAATACCGCTCCAAGGCCAACCCTCGAGGCATCACAATAGACAGTATAAGATCCCGAACCAGTAGGCAATATCAAAATTGGGGCTGTAGTCAAAGCTGTCTTGAGCTTTTGAAAGCTCTCCTCACACGCTTCCGTCTACTGGAACGGAGCACCCTTCTGGGTCAGCCTGGTCATAGGTGCTGCAATAGATGAAAACCCCTGAACAAATCGATGGTAATAACCCGCCAAGCCAAGAAAACTACGGATCACTGTAGCTGAGGATGGCCTGGGCCAACTCTGCACTGCTTCTACTTTCTTCGGATCCACCTTTATTCCCTCACTAGATACCACTGACCCAAGAATGCCACAAAATCCAAACAAAACTCACATTTCGAGAACTTAGCATATAATTTCTTCTCCCTCAAAGTTTGGAGCACTGTCCTCAGGTGCTGCTCATGATCTTCCCGACTCCGAGAATATACCAGGATGTCATCAATAAAGACAATGATGAATGAGTCAAGATATGGCCGGAATACACTGTGCATCAAATGCATGAAGGCTGCTGGGGCATTGGTCAGCCCAAATAATATAACAAGGAACTCGTAATGACCATATCGAGTCCTGAAGGCAGTCTTCAGGATATCTGGCTCTCGAATCTTCAACTGATGATAGCCTGAACGCAAGTCAATCTTATAAAACACACAAGCACCTTGTAACTGATCAAACATGTCATCAATACGGGGCAAAGGATAACGATTCTTCACTGGACCCTTGTTCAACTAGCGATAATCAATACACATATGCATAGAACCATCCTTCTTCTTCACAAATAAGACAGGAGCACTCCAAGGTGATACACTGGGCCGAATGAAACCCTTATCAAGTAATTCCTGTAGCTGCTGCTTCAACTCCTTCAACTCGGGAGGAGCCATACGGTACGGATGAATAGAAATGGGCTGAGTGCCCCACAACAGATCAATGCCAAACTCAATATCTCTATCGGGCAGCATGACCAGAAGATCAGCTGGAAACGCATCAGAGAAATTCCGTACTACTGGGACTGAATCAACTGTAGGGGTATGAATACTGACATCTCTCACATAAGCTAGATACGCGTCACACCCCTTCTCAACCATACGCTGAGCCTTAAGGAATGAAATAACTCTACCGGAAGTATGATCTAAGGTACCCCTCCACTCTACTCGCGCTACACCTGGCATAGCCAGCGTCACGATTTTTGTGTGACAATCAAGAATAGCATAATGGGGCGACAACTAGTCCATGCACAGAATAACATCAAAGTCTACCATGCTGAGCAATAACAAATCGGCTCTGGTCTCAAAACCACTAAGAGCAACCAAACACGACCGATAAATGCGGTCCACAACAAGAGAATCTCCAACAGGAGTAGAAACATAAACAGGAGAACTCAAAGAACCGATACACCCAAATACGGTGCAAAATTAGAGGACACATAAGAATAGGTGGAGCCTGGATCGAATAGAACCGATGCATCTCTATGACAGACCAGGATAGTACCTGTGATGACAGAATCGGAGGCGACAACCTCAGTACGGGCAAGAAGGGCATAGTATCTGGCTTGGCCTCCCCCTCGAGGGCGACCTCTACCTCCCCGACCTCCACCTCTAGTTGGCTGAGCAGGTGGGGTAGCAACTGGTGTTGTGATTATAGCCTGAGAACTCTGCGGGGTGCGCTGTGGCTGAGAAGTCTGTGGAGGTGCAGCCCTCCCAAGTCTAGGGCAATCCCTCACCACATGGCGTGTGTCACCACTCTCAAAACAAGCTTTGGGAGGACGTGGCATCTGTGACTGGCTCGGGCCAGGTCTGCTGGACTGACCGCTGGAAGCACCCCGCGCAGGAGGCGCACTAGATACTGGAGGTGCATAATAAGGCTCCTGAGGTCTAGGAGGAGCTACAATACCACTGGCTGCTGGAAGAGCTGAATGAACAGGGCAACTCATATAGCCCCTACCACGACGAGCTGAAGCTGGAGCACGGGCACCAGAATAATGGCCCGACTCTCGAGACCTCTTGGCCTCCCTCTCCTCTCTGTCCCGGGCATGCATACCCTTTACTCTCCTAGCAATGCTCACCACCTACTGATAAGAAATATCCATCTCCAACTCCCGAGCCATACTAGACCTGATGCTGGGAATGAGCCCCTTAATAAATCGGCGGACCTTCTCGTGAACAGTAGAAACCAAAGCTAGTGCATGTTTAGCCAAGTCGGTGAAACGGACAGCATACTCCGAGACAGTCATAGTACCCTGGCGCAAATGCTCAAACTCTGCGCGCCAAGTGTCCCTGAGACTCTAGGGAACATACTCTCTCGTGAACATATCTGAAAACTGAGCCCAAGTCAGGGAAGCTGCCTCATCCGAGCTGTCTAACTAATAAGCACGCCACTAGTGATAGGCAGCTCCTCGAATCTGGAAGGTAGTGAAGAAAACCCCGCTCGATCCTGATATACCCATGGTACGGAGGATGCGGTAGCACTCTTCTAGAAATCCAAGAGCATCATCTGAGGCTAGTCCACTGAATGTAGGAGGCTGATACTTCTTGAACCTCTCAAGCGTCTTCTGCTCCCCCTCTGAAGCTACTGCCCTCTCCTCGGGCTGAGCTGGGGCTACCGGCTGTACAAAAATAATCCTTGGGACCTGATCAACATGCACTCGCTGCTCAGGAGTGCGGGCGATGGGAGTCTGTGCTCCTCCCCCGGCCTGGGATGTAGCTGCAGCAAGGGGAAGCAACCCTGCCTGAGCTAGAGTGGTGTAATAGTCATAAACTGCGCCAGAGTCTCCTGGAGTGTTGGAGTAGTAGTAGCAGTAGGCGTAACAGGTGTTTGGACTTCGACTGAAGCTGCTGGTGGCATCTCGGTAGCAGCTCGCGCGGGTGCACTGGCTGCCCCACGTGCGCGTCCTCGGCCTCTACCCCGGCCCCAGCCTCCGACGCCTCCAATAGGGGCGCGGGTGCTTGATCATCTGGGATAGCACGTGTCCTCACCATCTGTGAGAGAATAGAAGATAGAAGTTTAGAATTGTGATATCAAAATCTCGCACGACAAGGAAATCAAATGAAGTGGAAATTTTTCGTAATAGTTACATAGCCTCTCGTAGATAAGTACAGACGTCTCTGTACCGATTCGCGAGACTCTAATAAATGGGCTTGTGATTCATGACTCCTATGAACCTAGAGTTCTGATACCAAGTTGTCACGACCCTAGTTCACCCTCCGTGAACAATCGTGACGGCACCTAGTCTCTACGACTAGGTAAGCCTAACAAATTGCGGAAAAAGAAACAACAGAATAAAACAAATAAAAACTTGCGGAATAAACATAGTGAAGGTTTAAAGATGCTGCTCGGCATATACAATACAAATCTCAAGCTGAAACTATATTTTCCAAAACATGGAATCTCATAAAATCACAAACTGTGGAATAATTACAGTGTTCTAACTCCATAGTGTCTAAACAAAAGAAATACAGAAGGGCTAATGCTATGAGAGAGAATAAAAAGGGACTCCTCGGTCTGCGGACGCGGCAGACATACCTCAAAGTCTCTAATGGATCACCCCGCTTCAAGGATAGTAGGTATGAGTCAAAGTACCTGGATCTACACATGAAAAACATGCGCAGGAAGGGCACGAGTACACCACAGCGGTACTCGTAAGTGCCAAGCCTAACCTCGGTTGGGTAGTGACGAGGAAGGTCAGGGCCCTACTGATTATATCTGAAAAATGAGGTAAAACAGTATAGAATACGACATATAATTAAATGCTAATAGTAAGAGGTATCACAGGATAATAAGAATAACAACGACTATAACAGAGACAAAATAATCACAAAAGGAATACCGCTCAACACAGAGATAACAACCAGGGATCTCTCAGTATCCCGATGATCTCTTAGTATCCTCAATATGTGTACTAGGGATCTCTCAGTATCCCGAGGATCTCTTAGTATCCTCAATATATATATGCTGGGGATCTCTCGATATCCCAAGGATCTCTTAGTATCCTCAATATACGTGCTGGGGATCTCTCAGTATCCCGCACTACAGTCCAAATCAATATAGGTGCAGGGGGTCTCCCGGAATACAAATCCGTAGTCCCAAAGTAAACAAGCAGGGAGATCTCCTGGAATACCGTCCCGTAGTCCCAAAGTAAACAACATAGAAGCAACATGAAGAATACTCAATTCAGCTCCAATTTCATACCAAGGTAAAAACAAGTATTTCTAACCTAGCATGCCACACGTAATCCAAATAAGGCAGTTTGAGCAAATAAAGCAATTAAGGCAATTAGACATGCTTCCCTAAGCTAACATCAGGCTTAAGTTGAAAATAGTATAAGCAGGAAAGGAAACACAATTAGAGTTACTTAATGAAAACAAGATTTTCAACAATTAGCACAAGTACGCACTCGTCACCTCACGTACAAGGCATTTCAAATATCAACAATACCTAATCCTAAGGGGAGTTTCCCCCACACAAGGTTAGGCAAGCTACTTACCTCGAACCGGCTCAAAATCAACCCGAAACCACGCTCTTTCCACGAGTACACGACTCTAAATGGTCCAAATCTATTCAATTCAATTGCATAATGTAAATATAACTTCAAGTAACTTATTCCACTAATTAAATTCTAAGCTAATACGCGAAATTAGGAAAAATGATCGAATTGCCCCCCGGGCCCACGTCTCGGAATCGAGTAAAATTTACAAATTTAGAATCCTCACACTCTCACTAGTTCATACATACCAAAATTATCCAAATCCGATGTCAAATCCCCAATAAAAACTCGAAACTTAGGCCTAAGAACTTTTCAAAAAATTTCCCCAATTTCTCACCGCAAATCCAAAATTAAATGATAAAACTAATAATAGATTAATGGAATACAACTATAATTGGATAAAGAATTGTTACCCAATGATCTTCTCTTCAAAAACCCCACAGAATCGCCCTACCCCGAGCTCCAAATTTGATTTTTCCAAGATATGAACTCAAACCCTCAAAATTTCATATTTCGGCCCAGCGATTACCGCATCTGCGGTCATGGAAGCACACCTGCGGTCCCGCACCTGGGAAAAAGGCATCGCAGGTGCGAAATTCACTTAACGGGCTGGGTCCGCATCTACGGTCGCTTGGCCGCATCTGCAGCTCCGCATTTGCGGTCACCCAGCCGCACCTGCGGTTCCTGGAGCCTTGGCCTAATCTCGCTTCTGCGATCACCAAGCCGCTTCTGCGGCGCCGCACCTGCAATCCCACACACGCAGGTGCAGTTATGACAGGTTCAGCAACCTCAAATTCTTCCTAAGTCCAATTCAACTTCCGTTAAGCACCCGAAACTCACCCGAGGTCCCCGGGACCTCAATCAAACATGTCAACCAATCCTAAAACAACATTCAAACTTGTTCCAACCTTCGAAACTCTCAAAACAACATCAAAACACCAATTTAACATCGGATTCAGGCCTAAGAACTCCAAAAACTCTCAAATTACGCTTTCGACCAAAACGTCTATCAAACCTCGTCCGAATTACCTGAAATTTTGCAAGCACATCACAATCGACACTACGGAGCTACTCCAACTTCTAGAATTCCATTCCGACCCTTAGATCAAAATCTCACTATCGAACCGGAAACTTCAAAAATTCAACTTTCGGCATTTCAAGCCTAAATAAGCTACAGACCTCCAAAACACATTCGAACACGCTCCTAAACCAGAAATCACCCAACGGAGCTAACGGAACCAACGAAATTCCATTCCGAAGCCGTCTTCACACTATTCCGACTACAGTCCAAATTTTAAAACTTAAACTCTCATTTAGGGACTAAGTGTCCCAAAACTCTCCGAAACTCCAAATAAATCCTCCCGGCAACTCACAATAACAGAAACAAACACGGGGAATGCGGTTAATAGGGGATCGGGGCATTAATTCTTAAATTGACCGGCCGGGTCGTTACACTTATTTGTCGAGGTCCATATGATTAGATATCAAGGTACGAAGATTAATAATTATTACTCTATGTACGTTTGAATTTTTTTTTGATCTTAATTGATCACACTATTTTATCTGTATCGGACAAGAAAAATGTACACGTTATATGATAAATGAAAATATGTCGCATTCCAGAAAATAAAAGATGCCAAATAATGACAGCCATATCATAAAAAATCAAGTAATCTAACAACATTATTTGTTTTTATTTATACTTGTTTCATAATTACTAATCATCACGTAATAAATATTAGACTATAATCGTACAACAATAGTCACAAAGAAATATTCTCCAGCCTAGACATACTCCATTTTATTTTGTATAGTTTTTTCTTCCTTTTCTTTTCATTATATGTAAGAAGAATGGAACTTTGTTGTAATGCGGAATAAAATTGGCGGTTTCTTACTTATTATCCAAGTAAGTGGTTGCACTTTTGACTTTGATTGCAGACCTTGTTGCTCTTTCAATTTCAAAGAGATACACCACCTTTAACGAAGCGATGTGCTCTGACTTTCCATTTTAGAGAAATTCAGTTCCATTCTTTGTATATATAAACAATCAGAGACTGCACAATCACTTCATGTTCGATATAAAACTTCGATACGTTGTGCTTCTGCGATCTTAAAATCAAAATGCTGAACTTTTTGAAGAAACAACATTTTTCAAACTTCTACATACGGCACATTAGAAATGAACCATTTGATTCTGAAAGTAATCTTTTTTTCTTGCAAAGTAAAACAACTTATAGGAAAGAAAAGACCAATTTAAGTTGAAAGTGTTCATCCTTTCATCTAAGACACAACTCTCATTATAAATATTTTTATCTGTTATATTTCAACGTTTGCTTGTGCTAGTGTGTAAGTGTAGGTTTTATTTTATAGATAAATAGGATATTTAAAAGGACATTTTGGGAATTGAACTTTTAACTTTTGAGGTTCTAGATTTTATAATAATATAGATTATTGCAACTTTTCCAAAATATAAATAAGTGTCAAGTGTGATTTACTCCGTTTGTTGAGTTTGCTGTAGTTCTGTATTTTTGATTGCAAGTATGACAAAATAGTTTTTCTGTTCTATTCTGGGAGGAAATAATTCATAACCTTGGGCAACAGTGAGGGGATTAAATTCTTTAAGTATAACGACCCTGCTGGTCGTTTCATGAGTTATAGCCCCGTTTTTCCCTTTTCTGCTC
Organism: Nicotiana attenuata; assembly: GCF_001879085.1. Taxonomy (NCBI): domain Eukaryota; kingdom Viridiplantae; phylum Streptophyta; class Magnoliopsida; order Solanales; family Solanaceae; genus Nicotiana; species Nicotiana attenuata. The sequence goes on from NW_017670452.1 coordinate 353,085, forward strand.
CCTTATGTGTTCCTCAGCTGTATTTTATCGTATCGTGTTGGTTGGTTCGGGTCCGGAGTGGTTTCGGTATGGAATGAGACACTTAGTCTCCTATTTAGTAGTTTAAGTTGGAAAAGTCAACCGGATGTTGACATATGTGTAAATGATCTCGGATGTGAATTCTGATGGTTCGGTTAGCTCCGTTAGGTGATTTTGGACTTGGGAGCGCGTCCGGAATGTGATTTGGAGGTCCGTGGTAGAATTAGGCTTGAATTGGCAAAATTAAAAATTTGACGATTTTTGGTCGGTAGTGAAAAGTTTGATATCGAGGTCGGAATGGAATTTTGGAAGTTGGATGTCACGACCCAAAATCCACTAAGGGTCGTGATGGTGCTGGACACCTGTCGCGCCCCCTTTTTCTCGCGAAATCGGTTTTATGACGTTTTGGTTGGGACAACTCTTTCCTTTTGGAAAGGGGGTTTGCATTTTAAAGAGTTGCCACCTAACGATTTAAGGTGCGTTAGGGCACGTATAGGGTTCATTTATAACTAAGTTTGGTAACCAGATACGGGGTAAGGGCTTGAAATTATCCCAAGGGGAAGGTGTTAGACACCTCTCAGGATCCACTAATATGGTTCCCGGCCAAACAGTTTTCGTGAATTTGTACAATTAGCAGATAAACAAGTATGGCTCAAATAGTAGGGGATTTGAGTTTAAATACACAGGTGTATGAAAAGCAATTAATGACAAAGCAAGATTTTGAAAAGAATTACAATCTAAGCATACTTGGGAATGTAAGGGAGTATCCTAGGTTTGTTTATAATATGGATCACATCAATGCAATACGCGGTATGACACTCCTCAAAGAGGGGCTACACGTGGTATTAATGCATCGGTCATCACATCCATATCTACCCTTTCTCGCCCCGTGAAGGTAATTAAAGCAAGGATTGGTCTCGACCCCTATTGCATGTTGTTACCCGTCCATTCCTATCAGTCCCGGAGGAATTTAGGACTCCTATCCTATAAAAGGGGGTTCTAGACAGACCTCAAGTTTAAAGGTAAAATACTAAAGTGACATATAATAAACAAGTAGGACTTCAATTAAGGGGAGCATGGAAGACAAATGAAAGGCTCACATATACCTCCATACACAGTACCCATAAACAACATGACTCATACACAATTAAGGTCTAAATTCAGATCCTAAACATGGTATCTAAGTGATAACAACAGAGTCAAATTTATTATATGACCCAGAGAAGAAGTCCTAATCAAGCTTGCCTACTGATTTTAACATGCTGATAGTTAAACATTAATCACAAAGACGGTTCTGGTTTTTATTTTAAAGTTGATTACCTAAGGCTTGCCTGGGCATAAAATAATATGCAGTAGTTACCAGAATTATTAGAAAAAATAGTTTGGAAGTTATTTTACCTAAAGCATACTGTTCTAAATGTTGCAAAGACGTGTAGGGATTGTGACCAGTTTCACTTAAACAGGATAATCAAACATGAGACTATTTTATGTCCTTTTTCATGCATCAGTAGTTTAACTAGGTGTGACTGAGCGAGTGTGAACAAGATCCTAAAACAGGGATCTAACGTGCACATATGAAAATGCAGAATGATTGTAGAACTCCTAAAGCATGATTTCTAAATGCCCAAAGAATTACAACATGACTTCAAGACGTGAAGGAGCAACAATTTTATGTTGATGCTGTTATTTAGCCTAAAGCAGGATTTCTAAGTGGTAAAGTGATGCCAAATGAGATGCTGAAACGGTAAACCTAAGAACATGGTATCTAATGCATGACATGCTTTGAATGGTTTGGTCTTACACATGGATTCTAATGCATATATAGGAAATGTGATACTAAGACGTGGTTTCTACCCATTGATGTTGATAGCATATGTAACTACCCTCCCCTTTTCACTAGCCAGTCCCGATACTTGTTTACAACAGATTATTACAGATCAACACTGAAATGAATTACATAAGTAGAAAAGAAAAAAAAAAGTTACACTATAGAGAGCCTGAAAACAGGCCCAAATTTTCAGCATCTGATTAGGACTTCCTCTCTGAGTTATGTAATAAATCACCTCAAATGCCAAGATTGTTCCATAGCCTTTCTCATATCTGGGTGTGTCAGAGTTCCCTAAGGACCTCAAGGTATCCCGGGCAGTGCTCACACCCAGATTTTATAGCCAAGACAGAGCAAGTGCAGTGTGGAAATGTCAGCTTTTGTGTGTCCAAGTTCAGAGGGAGCTCAAGGGTCCCCAAGCAAGGCTCACACAAAAGGGGAAGAACTTATTAACTAGGAGTAGAGTGAAAGTGCAGTACACATGTTTGAAAGAAGTTTGTTAAAAAACTGGACTAAAAGGTCCATTTTGAAAGCAGTTGGTAACAGAGATGGTTGAAAGAAGTTGGATTAGTAAAACTGAGTTCAAACACTTCAGGGTAAGACCACACACAGTAAGTGAATGAATTCAGTAATCACACATGGGGTTAAGGGGGTTTGGGGATGCATATTCATTGACTGCAGACACCTGACCCCAGCAGGAGTATTAGGACTGGTATGGACATGCTCAGAGATAGTTGGACACTTGCATAATCACAAAACAGTCATGAACACATAGAGGAGGGATAAGGGGATTTGGGATTCACAAAGTGGTAAGTGCACAATAGGTAAAAGAATACAATTGTCCAGGCATGCTTGAATCACACAAAGGGAATACATGAATTAAAAGGGAGGGGAATCATATCAGCATGCTTAGATACAAACTTCACAACAAAACCACAAGTAAAAGTAGGCCAGAAATAAAGGAAACTAAAGCAGCAATAGAAACATGTTGTTGTTGAGACATTAAATTAAACTAGGACATACCAGTGAAGATAGAGGTAAGCAAAATGAAAGAACCAAATTTTACAGATGATTAGCCTTGGCTTGCAGCCGACTAATAGTAGTAGAATAACACAGAGTTTTTTTTTTTAAGTAAGAGAGGGGTTTTTGAAAGCCAAGTCTCGTGTCCTGTTAATAAAAGACTTATGGTATTTATATCTTTAAAAATAGGTAGAAAATAAGGTAACAAGTAAAGGTTTAGCACAATTATGGAAGTAAGCACAATTAGAATCCAATTAATACAAGTACTCCCCTTTAATCAAGGAATTACAGCTTAAACGGATATCAACAGGGATAACCAAGGAAAGAAAATCAGTTGAGAAAGACTGGTTTTTACCATATAAGGGGTAGTAAAAGTATAGAGCATACGATTGAGTCTAAGTACAGAATACACTAATTAAGGAAAGGATTCAACAAGAATGAAGCACTACAGCAAATAAGGAAATGGAATCAATCAACTTAAACAGCCGGGTAAAATTTTAGGGTTTTATAAGAAAATCTTGCAATCGAACCATAAGCTAAGGAAATCAGGATCAATCAAGCGGGACTCATGATTCTGTACTTTAACATATAAATAGAGAAGAATGAACAGGTGTAGCAGACATGCAAGGTCAGCTAGATGGACACAATCATACAGAAGTGACACGAGTAGGCTAAGGACTCAGTAGAAAAACCCATTTGAAGCATGGTAACCAACAGAAACTTAACAAAGTCAAGTGGTCATCGCTAACACACAGAACCAGAGTGAAGAAAACCAATCTAACACACAGAAACAGGTAAAGAAGATCAGGCCAACACACAGAAACAACTAAAGAAAATCTTTAAGACTCACAGTAACAAGTGAAGAAAATCTTTAAGAAATTAGGGCTTTTTAACAGAGTTGAGTTAAAAAGCAGTAAGAACTTAGAATCGATCAAGATAAACGAAGAAAAAATTTTAATCACAAAGAAATCAGTCGAAACAGGTGTAGAAAGAACTCCGAAAACCCTAGTTTCTTAAAGGGAGTAAAAGGTGGTTTAAAGTAGAAGATCTTTCAGAAGAAAGCTCGAGGATAAGAAAGTCACAGAAGGAGATAGGCTTAAAGCGTAAAAATAACATAGATCTGAGAGATTCAGAAGAGAGTTAGGGTTTCAAAAAGAAAATAAAGTAAAAATTAAAGGAACCTGTTGAAACTTCATCGATCGTGACATATAAGGTGTGATTTTGCCCAATATCACACCGGGTGATGAGAGACCCATTGGAGGCTTGGGTTTGAAAGGGTGGTCGCCGGAGATGACCGGAGAAGGAGGCGGTGAAAAGTGATTAGGGTTAGGTCGAGAGAGAAGAGATACGAGAGCATCTGAGGGCGGCGTCCTTAGAAAAGTGATTAGGGTTAGGGGGTCTCTCAGAATTAAAAGGAAAGGTTGAACGAGGGCCGTTGATCTAAGAGATCAACGGCTAGGATTTAGGATGGCTTGGGTCGGGTAGACGTGTATAGGATCTGGGTCGGGTGGTTTGGGTGTGAAATTGGGTTGGAAAGGCGTCCAATTTTGGCTATAATTGTAAGCCAAATTTGGCTATTATTTAAATAGCCAATTTTTCCTATTTAATTTATAAAAAATAACAGGCAATTTCTGGAAAATAAATTTAAGTTGCCAAAATGATTTGAAATACATAATTAAAAATTTAAAAATACGAGATACAATTTTATGCATATAAAACATAATTAAATCTTAAAAGGGCTAATATTACAATTATGTGCAATTTAGCTTTAAAAATACTAAATGTAATATATAAAAAATACCTTAGACATATTTTGGCATAAATATAGAAATTAAATGGATGAATTATCAAAATAATAATTTTGAAAACAATTATTGGGGATTTTATGTATAAAAAGGAAGAAAGTACGTCAATTTAATCCCTTAAAATTATGGGAAAAATAATAAAAACCTTGGACATGCTTATATATGCATATATATGCTATTTTGAAGGTAGTTATGCATATTTAAAATATATAGAAAAAAATTGGGTATCAACAACACCATTGTCAGGCAAGCCAACACTAAATAGCCAGTGACTTCTTGTTTTAGATATTTCTGAATTTACTTGTTTTATATATTTAAACAATAAAGAATGAGTTCCAGTGAACAAATAATAATATTTTTAACAATGTCAATATACTGAATAATCCCATAGACATCCCAGAACCCAGGTGTCACAAGTGCATGAGCGATTACTAAGAGAATCGAATAAAATACAATAACTGTCCGGAATACAAATTGGACAGAAGTAATACAATAAGCTGAAAGAGACTACACTGGCTGCGGGTCGCCTCGAGAAATTGCAGCTCACCTAGTCTCGCATCATCCATGCTGCTACGCCCAGTAGGCCACTAGGAATACATGTGCCTGTGCAACAAAAATGCACAGAAAGTGTAGCATGAGTACGAAAACAACGTGTACTTAGTAAGTATCTCGTCTAATCTCGAAGAAGTAGAGACAAGAGGTCGACTTCAACACTTACTAGTGGTCCAATAATGTTACATCGATAATATAATAAATCGAGGATTTTTTTAAACAGGATTGTAATTTAGTAGAGTAAAGCAAGTAACAATTCTTTCTTTTACAGGAAATTTCCAAACTTCTTCTCATCATTTATACATTTACTCTCAAGCCGAGAAGGAAACAATATAAACTTTAATAAATTTCAAGGCAAGCAATACAAGCATGCGCAAATCATGCTGAGGTCGTACGGCCCGATCCAACATTATTTAAACTGTGCACTGCCAGATGGTCGAATGGCGCGAACCATAGATGCATCTATTACCCCGCTCGCGAATAATACATGCGACGCGGTCAAACATAAATAAACAATCACCCTGCTCGCAGATCATACATGCGACGCAGGTACACATAGACACACATACTCAAACAGTCATTCAAGACATTCATCGAGGAGACAATTATTCAAGGAGGTGTAAATTTCCCTTTTTACAAGTCATGAAAATGATGTTTTACTCTTTTAGAAAATCATTTGCCTCTTCGATATGATTTAAGCAATTTAAACTATCAATAAGGTTGCATTTATTACAAGTAAGCATGCTTTTGGGTCCTAGACTACCCGGACATAAGCATAATAGTAGCTACGCACGGACTCTCATCACCTCGTGCGTACGTAGCCCCCACAATTAGCAGCACATATTCAATTAATTCACCTATGGGGACAATTCCCTCTTACATGGTTAGAAAGGAGACTCACCTCGCTCCGAAGCCTATATCCCAATTCAAGAACGCGCTCAAACCTCCAAATTGGAGCCAAAGATCCAAAACTATTCAAATGGGGTAAGAACTAGTCAATACATGCTCAAAAGTTCATATTCTAATTATTAAACCAATTTTCCAACCCTAAATGGAAGGTTCCTAAAATTCATCTCTGGGCCCACGTGCCCGGATTCCAAAATTTTTTGAAGAATGTTGTTACCCATAACCTAAGGATCAATAATATATAATTTCTACCTCATTCCATCACAAATTTCGTTGTTAAATCTTGTTTTTATCAAACTCTAGGTTTTTCATCTAAACTCTTGATTTTCCCTAATTTTCACATGTTAATCCACCCATAATCTATGTATTTAACTCATGTGGTGTAGAAATTACTTACCTCAAAGTGCTAGGTGAGAACCCTCTTCCAAAAGCTCCAAAATCGCCCAAGAGATTAAAGGAAATGAGCTAAATGGTCTAAGTCTCGAAATTAATAGCTGGACACAGCCCTCTGATGTCGCATTTGCGACACCAGGTTCGCAAATGCGAGGGTCGCAAATGCGACAAAAGCCTCGCAAATGCGAAGCCTGGCTTATGTTGCTGTCGTCGCAAATGCGACCCAGGAGTCGCAATTGCGACTTTTGATGGGATCGCAAGAGTTATCGCAAATGCGAACTCTGCCTAGGACGGGCTCCTTCGCAATTGCGAAGCCCTCCTCGCAAATGCGATGGTCGCATTTGCGACCAAAACATCGCAAATGCGGCCATACTAGTACCAGCAATCCTATTTCTTAGCAAATCACTCCGAAGCTATCCCGAATCTCACCCTAGCCCCCGGGGCTCCAAACCAAACACCCGCATAAGTCTAAAAACATAACACGGACTTGCTCGAAGCCTCAAATCACATCAAACAACGCTAAAACCATGAATCACACTCCAATTCAAGCTTAATGAACTTTAAGATTTTAACCTTCTACTCTCAATGTTTAAACCTATCAAATCACGTCCGATTGACCTCAAATTTTGCACATAAGTCATATTCGACATTACGGACCTACTCCCACTTCCGGAATCGGAATCCGACCCCGATATCAAAAATTCAACTCTCGGTCAAACTTCCCAAAAACCTTCAAATTTCTATCTTTAGCCAAATGACTCCAAAATGACCCACGGACCTCCGAATTCACTTCCGATCGCGCCCCCAATACCAGAATCACCACACAGAGCTATTCCCAGACCCGGAATCCCAAACAGACTTCGATAATATTGAAATACACTTCAGCCCAAACTTATGAAATTCTTCCAAAAATGCTAACTTCCACAATAGACGCCGAGATGTTCCTGCGTCTTCCAAAACCAAGTACGGACATACGCCCAAGTCCGAAATCATCATAAGAACTTGCTGGAACCTTCGAATCCCGATTCCAAGGTCGTTTACTCAAAAATCTAATCTTAGTCAATTCTTTCAACTTAAAGCTTCCGAAATGAGAATTCTCTCTCCAAATCAACTCCGAACTTACCGGAATTCAATTTCAACCACGCGTACAAGTCGTAATACCTGTAGTGAAGCTACTCAGGGCGTCAAAATGCTGAATGACGTGCTAGAGCTCAAAACGACCGGTCGGGTCATTACATTCTCTCCCACTTAAACATACGTCCGTCCTCGAACGTGCTGAGAACTGCATCGGAGTGGTCTGAAATCACTGTTTAACACCTTGAGCACCTAACCATGCTACGACAGCTCAGTTGAGCACAATAATTCGATCAAATCTGAAGATGTTCTCTTTTATTCAAACAATTAAGCTTAGAACCCTATTCCAACACCCGGAATTCTCCGTCAGGCCTGCTTCCAATATATGAACACTGTATCAATCACTACACGAGGTACCAGAACATGATTGCATTCCTTTGCTGAATTCTCACCATGCACCACGTCATACACAGGACCATAATAACATTCTCTAATCATAACAACCGACATTCCCCGAATCTCCTACTCACGCACCGCATGACATGTATAAGTCTTGTCCCAACTCCTACAATACAGCCACGACGGAAGAGACATGTAGAAATTCATAACCAACTGCCTGGTCAACAAATCATTGAGTCTATACTTCTGACAAGAACATTACCTCATTCTGAACCCAATAATAATCTTTGCTCTTTCATATACTTCATACAATCCGATTGCACTGATCCTAGATCCAATAACCTTGTCACACCCAGTACGAACTGCTCAGGCAACAAGCCACCTCACACATGACCAAAAGTCTCATATGATGCCACAATGTGCCAATAGGCTACCAACTCGAACGTGATACATAAGAAGGACGAGCCCTAGAAGGGACTACCCCACTCACGCAGCTAATATGAACTTCCTCAGAGAATGGAAACAAAACACACAGAATAGAATATAAGGGACTGTGATCATTATCACACTGTTGCAGCGTGCAACCTGATCCAAAAACATACCCCTGCCGGCGTGCCACCCAATCCACACATAAAATTCACATAAGGAGATACACATCGAGCTAAATTGCTCATTACTACACATTACCGAATGTCGGCCACAAGCACGCTAAGTGCAATATAACATCCCTGAGGGGACATATAGCGCCATTCGCTAACAAACTCAATCACAACTGAGGTGCGATAAATGTTCTGAAACTAAAGAGCCATCCTGTTCAATAACACCATCGCTACGCGAAACCTCAACACATAAGAAATTTACCAAGCCGTTTCGCAACTCACACGGCACAATATAGCATTACATGAAATAGCCGACGACGATATAACATCCAACGTCCGAATACTCCTCCATAAGGAGAGCTATGCTGAAATGAACACATTCGACCTGATAAAGAGCCCATATTCATATTTAAATCCATCCACAGACCTCAAGCCAATTCTGATCGTACCGGACTAGGCCAATAATCTTTTCTGGGTCCATAATAATCCCTTTTTCCCCAAACACACAAGAATAACCATCATAACCGAAGTAATCCTCCACAGTCCACAACCCAATAAACCGAGTGCCCTCCAGGCATAAATTCTCAAATTAACGATATCACCACAATCTTCATACTTGGTTTCATTCTCCAATCAATCAAGTGACTACATGTCACACTTATACAATCTTCCCGTGGGACACGCTCCCACGACCTTCCGTAACAAATAACAAGTCTGCACATCCATACCACCGGCAGCACTAACTCTGAAAAGCGATCATGAATCCATAACCGGGATGCAAAGCCTCTTTCACAAAACACCGATCCCCGGTGACGCTGAAGACGATGCCAGCTTACTCTAAACATTCAAATCCCTTTCATGCTCACCCGAGCTCGTGACATCCTTGTCAACACCAAACCACTACCTTGTTCCTCACCTTCAAATTCCATACCACTCACTGCACCTAACATGCTAACAAGCGATAGTACGAGAATCTCATCACAACTACTGAACCACTAACATGGTAAGCACTTCTTCCCATGGAAACTTTCTACTTAACTCATTCCTAGAGAACCATAGCAATACACGAGTGAATTCTCGCAACCACAACAGATGCAATTCTTCAAGTAGTGGACTAAGCCACCATAGCTCTTTCCGGGATCCACCTACACATAGCAGGCCATAGTACTAGAATGCTTCCGAATAAAATCAATTACGGCGGCCGACAAGCCTCACACATACCATCACAAATCGCTTGCATAACTCAATCACACTGAAGGAACTGATCACTACCACCGGTATGGCAATTCAACCATGGCTAACCAATCCAAGCTTTTCCAATTTATCCTTAATTTTCTTAGAATAATAATAACTTCATTCAACATATAATGCACTCAACTCGAGTGGCCTTGTAACACGAGACCATGCTATCTCAAATCCCACGAACCACCTCATACCTTCCTTGTGCTCATATTCACACCTCGACTGGTACATCCATTCTGATAATTCCTCCACGAATACGAAGTCTTTTCCTCCTTTTCCTTCCAATGCTATACTGCAAGTCAAACATCATAGAACATTCTGAGCCTCTTATCATAAGCTGTTTCACAAGCTTGATTCTTAAACATACTGCCGGCTTGAATCCTTAGGCACCACATTTTTAACCTTTGAATTCACTAAGACCGTTATTGAGAGTCACCCACTCTGACATGGTCCCGAGTATAATCAACTGCAAGGCTCCGATAGCCTATGACCACTCTCTCAAAGAAGTACTTGGCCGAATCGCCTTCCTTGCAACTCACTTCTACGCGAAGCATAATTCCTGAGTCTTCCCAAATCCTGAAGATGAATCGATGATGCCAATTATAGAACACATTCTTTAATTCCTTTGCTCAAATTACTGTCGATGTTTTCTTTCCTTAGCCGAAACAACTTACCAATACGCCGATAACCCGAAACCTCACAAGAAGATAATCATACAACCCAATCGTAGGCGGTGGGACTCTCCCACATAGCTTGAAGCCACCATTACGCAATTCTGGAATCCAACAAGATTCTTTCTTCATTGTTGACATGATCTAGCACAACCAACCCGCCAAGCTCCTCGAAATCTTTCTATAAACCATTTATGATTACTCTAAATCATCAACCACATTCACATGTTCGACCTCCTTACCGGATAGCCAGTAGGATTCTTTGCAGAAACTTCGCCAACCACGCGACCGCCGATCTGCTCACAGGAGATAACCCACCCGTGGAGATTACACGCCGACATCTTTCATCGCTGCTGCACGAGGACCCATCACTACGTCGTTCATAACCCATTATGAGCCCGTGCTCACCCACCAATTGTACTAGTCCGTTCACTTCTTAGAGACATTAACTATATGTGCGACAATATCTTCCAATTCAAAGTTGTATCCTTCTTCATATCAAGAAGCTCCTTTCCGTCATACCAAATCTCCCGCCGTTATACTGGCCAATATTTTAAATTAAGCTCATAGACTCAATCACCGTCCACTAAAATTCCCCAAATCACTCCAAACTTTCCTCTAGGGTGTAGTTATCCTGCCACTGAATCCTCGTGCTGCTATGCCACTATCCCACTTTGGCCAAACCCTTTTCTTTAAGCAACTATTTGACTTCCGCTTCTTACACCTGGCCTTCTAAAAGTTTAACCACCGCATAACACTTCCCACATGTCTTTCCTCATCCTTGGCTTCTCAACTGATGCCTTAGATCAAAACCTAATCCAGTAGCGCTTGAATCAATAGATCGCTACTAACTTTTAAATCTTTCCGAAGATCATCTTTCTCGAGCCGTCAGCATTAGAAATACACATTTAATCCTGAACCACCGCAACCCGCGATCTCTGACAGCCGCTTCTCCAATACTATATTACAATATCCTGCCCCCAGGGCAAATTGTAGAAGGTCATAACACCAGCAAACTTAGTACATTCAACAAGGACAGCGGCACCTCATCACAGATGAAAAATTCCACCACGCTCGCAAATACCAAGCCTCGTTACTCCATCAACCCAAATCTGAACATTCTTAGCCCGATGGCCTTTCCCCCGCCGGAAATAAAATACCGAATCTCCCAATCATGCACTGAGTAAGCCTCTCTTCAAGTCATTCATTGCCTCGACACGTAGACAAGAATCCTACCATCACATCAATACCGCGCGACAACCGTTCATAAGCATCATGGCAACTTGTGCCGAGCCTCAGAGCTCCCAGAAGTATAACTACCGAGCTGAAACGATAGTATATCCTTCCACAAGGCGACGACAATAGTCAAACCAACTGCGCAGGGAGAAGTATCCCGCACCACCTCTGTAGTACCTTTAGAATTTCTCAATTCCTGATTTATAATAAGCGCTTCGCGTCGCATAAGATCGATTGGGAAGGAAACAAAAGCATAAGCCTCAGAGGAACCAAATCGCATGATGAGGAAATCAAGAAGGGAAATGCTCCTAACAGACCTGTAGCCTCCCGAAGATAAGTACAGACGTCTCCGTACTGATCCGCGAGACTCTACTAGACTTGCTCATGACTTATGAGACCTAAGGGAACCTAGTGCTCTGATACCATGTTGTCACGACCCAAAATCCACTAAGGGTCGTGATGGCGCCGGACACCATTGTCAGGCAAGCCAACACTAAATAACCAGTGACTTCTTGTTTTAGATATTTCTAAATTTACTTCTTTTATATATTTAAACAATAAAGAATGACTTCCACTGAACAAATAATAATATCTTTAACAATGTCAATATACTGAATAATCCCATAGACATCCCAGAACCCAGGTGTCACAAGTGCATGAGTGATTACTAAGAGAATCGAATATAATACAATAACTATCCGGAATACAAATTGGACAGAAGTAAATACAATAAGCTGAAAGAGACTACACTGGCTGCGAGTCGCCTCGAGAAATTGCAGCTCGCCTAGTCTCCGCATCATCCATGCTGCTACGCCCAATAGGCCACTATGAATACATGTGCCTGTGCAATAAAAATACACAGAAAGTGTAGCATGAGTACGAAAACAACGTGTGCTCAGTAAGTATCCCGTCTAATCTCGAAGAAGTAGAGACGAAAGGTCAACTTTGACACTTACTAGTGGTCCAACAATGTTACATCGATAATATAATAAATCGAGGATTTTTATAAACAGGATTGTAATTTAGTAGAATAAAGCAAGTAAACAATTCTTTCTTTTATAGGAAATTTCCAAACTTCCGATCCAACAATATTTAAACTATGCACTGCCAGAGGGTCAAATGGCACGAACGATAGATGCATCTATTACCCCGCTCGCGAATCATACATGCGACGCGGTCAAACATAAATAAACAATCACCCTGCTCGCGAATCATACATGCGACGCAGGTACACATAGAAACACATACTCAAACAGTGATTCAAGACATTCATCGAGGAAACAATTATTCAAGGAGGTGTAAATTTCCCTTTTTACAAGTCATGAAAATGAAGTTTTACTCTTTTAGAAAATCATTTGCCTCTTCGATATGATTTCAGCAATTTAAACTATGAATAAGGTTGCATTTATTACAAGTAAGCATGCTTTTGGGTCCTAGACTACCCGGACATAAGCATAATAGTAGCTACGCACGGACTCTCGTCACCTCGGCGTACGTAGCCCCCACAATTAGCAGGACATATTCAATTAATTCACCTATGGGGACAATTCCCTCTTACAAGGTTAGAAAGGAGACTCACCTCGCTCTGAAGCCTATTTCCCAATTCAAGAACACGCTCAAACCTCCAAATTGGAGCCGAACGATCCAAAACTATTCAAATGGGGTAAGAACTAGTTAATACATGCTCAAAAGTTCATATTCTAATTATTAAACCAATTTCCCAACCCTAAATGCAAGGTTCCTAAAATTCATCCCCGGGCCCACGTGCCCGGATTTCGGAAATTTTTGAAGAATGTTATTACCATAACCTAAGGATCAATAATATATAATTTCTACTTCATTCCATCACAAATTTCATCGTTAAATCTTGTTCTTATCAAACTCTAGGTTTTTCATCTAAACTCTTGATTTTCCCTAATTTTCACATGTTAATCCACCCATAATCTATGTATTTAACTCATGTGGTGTAGAAATTACTTACCTCAAAGTGCTAGGTGAGAACCCTTAAGCTCCAAAATCGCCGAAGAGATGAAAGGAAATGAGCTAAATGGTCTAAGTCTCGAAATTAATAGCTGGACACAGCCCTCTGATGTCGCATTTGCGACACCAGGTTCGCAAATGCGAGGGTCGCAAATGCGACAAAAGCCTCGCAAATGCGAAGCTTGGCTTATGTTGCTGTCGTCGCAAATGCGACCCAGGAGTCGCAATTGCGACTTTTGATGGGATCGCAAGAGTTATCGCAAATGCGAACTCTGCCTAGGTGGGGCTCCTTCGCAATTGCGAAGCCCTCCTCGCAAATGCGGCCATACTAGTACCAGCAATCACATTTCTTAGTAAACCACTCCGAAGCTATCCCGAATCTCACCCGAGCCCCCAGGGCTCCAAACCAAACACCCGCACAAGTCTAAAAATATAACACGGACTTGCTCGAAGCCTTAAATCACATCAAACAATGCTAAATCCATGAATCACACTCCAATTCAAGCTTAATGAACTTTAAGATTTCAAACTTCTACTTTCAATGTTTAAACCTATCAAATCACGTCCGATTGACCTCAAATTTTGCACACAAGTCATATTCAACATTATGGACCTACTCCCACTTTCGGCATCGGAACCCGACCTCGATATCAAAAAGTCAACTCTCGGTCAAACTTCCCAAAAACCTTCAAATTTCTATCTTTCGCCAAATGACTCCAAAATGACCCACGGACCTCCGAATTCACTTCTGATCTCGCTCCTAATACCAGAATCACCACACGGAGCTATTCCCAAACCCGAAAACCCAAACGAACTTCGATAACATTGAAATGCACCTCAACCCAAACTTATGAAATTCTTCAAAAATGCTAACTTCCACAATAGGAGCCGAAATGTTCCCGGGTCTTCCAAAACCCAGTCCGGACATATGCCCAAGTCCGAAATCATCATGCGAACCTGCTGGAACCTTCGAATCCCGATTCCGAGGTCGTTTACTCAAAAATCCAATCTTAGTCAATTCTTTCAACTTAAAGATTCAGAAATAAGAATTCTCTCTCCAAATCAACTCCAAACTTACCGGAATTCAATTCCGACCACGCGTACAAGTCATAATACCTGAAGTGAAGCTACTCAGGGCTTCAAACCACTAAACGACGCGCTAGATCTCAAAACAACCGGTCGGGTCGTTACATTGGAGTAGTTTCGTAGTATCATTTGTGTCGTGTGTGCAAAATTTTAGGTCATTCGGATGAGGTTTGGTAGGTTTCGGCATCATTTGCAGAATTTGGAAACTTAGAAGTTCTTAGTCTTGAATCCGAGGTTTATTTGGTATTTTGATGTTGTTTTGAGTGTTCCGAAGGTTCGACTAAGTTCGTATGTTAATATGTGACTTTTTGGTATTTTTAGTTAAGGCCCCGAGGGCTTTGAGATGAATTCGGATGGTTATCGGAGAGTTGGGAAGTGGAATAAGGCATCCGAAGCTGCTGCTTCTGATGTTTCTGCACCTTCAGAGTGGGAACCGCAGGTGCGATGACCGCCGATGCGGAAGGTGAACCGCAGATGCGGAATCTCGGAGAGCTAAGGCAGGAGCCACAGATACGGATAGTGGAGCGCACCTGCGAGACTGCAAGTACGGTGTTGTGACGGCAGAAGCGGTTTCTGAAGGGTTAAGTGGGAACTGTACCTACGATTGTGGCGTCGCACAAGCGATTGTTGGACCGCAGATGCGGAAGTTCTGGGTAGAAAGTATAAATTGTGAACATCGTGAATGTTGGGTCATTCTTCAACATTTTTATTCGGTATTGGAGCTTTTGGGAGTGAATTGAAGAGGGATTCTAGGGGTTTTCATTGAGGTAAGTTGCTTGAGCCCTAATACTCGTGCTTATGGTAATTTTTCGTTGTTTAATCAAGTAGTTAGTGAAGATTAGGGGTGAAAATGAGGGGTTAGGGGTTGGGATTTTTGGAGAGTTTGATTGAGGATTTAAGGGGCCAAATGGAGTCGGATTTTGATAAATCTTGTATGTATGGACTCATGAGTGAAAGGGCTTTCTAGTTTTGTGACTTCTGTTTGATTCTGAGATGTGGTTCCCGGGGGCCGGGTTTGAGTGCATTCCGGGTTTTGTATCCTTTTACTATTTTGAGGTGACGCTCATGCTAGGTGACGGGCGTGTGGGCGTGCACCGTTGGGGATTGTGACTTGGTCCGTCCCGTAGCAACTGTAAAGTTGCGTATTTCACTGAAACCATATGATACTTATGTGTTTTAGAAAGAGTTTCTGTAAATTGGGCTGAATGCCATGTTTAGGCCTTGTGCCAGAGTTGTTTGGACCCTTGGGGACCTTTTTCTTACTATTCGCTCACTGTTTTCGAATGAAAATCTATACTCAGTCATGTTATACTTATTGATTTCATAACTCAGTCTTTATTACTCTGTTTTGATGCATATCAATGCTGTTTTGGGCTGAGCGCCCTGTTTTACTAGAGCCCGAGTGGCTTGAGAGATTTATGACTCAGATAGGTCGAGCGCCTGATTTGTGAGGATATTTATGGGATCGGGGTGCACGCCGTAGCACGTTTTACTGATTCATGATTGAGTGAGGCCGGGGCCTAATTGATTTATGCCACGAGTTGACTTGTTATAGCGTTTGGGCTGAAAGAGCCCCTCTGGAGTCTGCACACCCCCCCAGTGAGCGCGGTTACCCATTGATGTGAGTGATGGTGAGGTATGCCCGAGGGGCTGTATACGAGTGACTATGAGGCTTGCCCGAGGGGCTATACATGAGTGATGTTTTACCCGAGGGGCTATTTATGATTTCATCATTTTTGCTCACTGTTGCACTGAGCCTCTGTTGAGAACTGTTGAAAAATATGTTCAAATGATTTTTACAGAAACTGAGTTTAAATGAAATGATTTGATTCAAACTCTGATTTTAAAAGCCTATTGTATTTTTACTGAGATTTCATGATATGAACTTAATATGCTTTATTGCTCTTCACTGCTTCTCAGCCTTTATTTACTTTGGTTACTTACTGAGTTGGCATACTCACGTTAATCCCTACACCTTGTGTGCAGTTCCAGCCGTATCAGGACCCGGTAGCGGCTATTGACTATTCCAGCTGCAGATCTTCTCGGAGTTAGCAAGGTAGCTGCTTGTAATCGCAGCCCTGCTCTTCTCCCTCCTATCTTCCTATAGATGTTTTGTAGTTACATTTCGAGACTGTGTTAGTGTCAGTATTATCGGACAGATTTTAGTAGATGCTCATGACTAGTGCCACCCCGATGTCGGGCTTTTCTTTCCACACTTTCATTATTTAGATTTTCTTTATGAAGTTTTATTATTAAATAGCGTGTATTTATCTTTGAAAATAATATCGCGTTGTTTGTTTTGGTGAAGAGTCGGCTTGCCTAGTACCACGATAGGCACCATCACGACATGGTAGTTTAGGTCGTGAGAAGTTGGTATCAGAGCCTAGGTTACATAGGTCTCACGCGTCATGAGCGGGTTTAGTAGAGTCTTGCGGATCGGTACGGAGACGTCTGTACTTATCTTTGAGAGGCTGCATAACCTTTAGGAAAACTTCACATTCTTGAATTCTTGTCGTGCGAATCTGTTGATTTTGGTAACTAAACTTCTACTCCCTCCGGTTTGATTTACATGAACCTATTTCCTATTTGGTCCGTTCCAAAAAGAATGAACCCTTTCTAAATTTGGAAATAATTTAGCTTAAACTTACAATTCTACCCTTACTGAGAAGCTTTTATAACCTCACAAATACTCTGGGCCCCTTTTTGACTTGTTTAGGACCACAAATTTCAAAAGTCTTCATTTTTTCTTAAACTCTGTGCCCAGTCAAACAGGTTCACATAAATTGGAACGGAGGGAGTATTATTCTATTCTCTCACTAATGGTGAGGACACGTGCTACCGGTTAGGACGGACGACCACCAGTACCACCAGTTGGGGCCGCGAGAGGCTGAGGTCGCGGTCGAGGCCGTAGTAGGGGCAGGGGTGTAGCCCTCACAGCAGCTAGGGCAGCACATACAAATCCACCAACCGCCCCAGTTCATGATCAGGTCCCAGTTGTGGATGCTCTAGCGGGACCATCTCAGGCACCGGTAGTGCCTATTGTTATCCCAGGTCTTCAGGAGACCTTAGCTCAGATTTTGACCGTGTGCACCAGTCTTGCTCAGGCGGTCGCCGTTTCTACTGGCGTAACAACTTCTCAGGCCGGGGGAGGCACTCAGACTCCCGCCGTCCGTACACCCGAGCAGGTTATTCAGGGACTTCAGACACCGGAGGCACCACCAGCCCAGCCGATTGCACCTGCTCAGGATTATGTGGTTCCAGTCATGCTTGATGACGAGCAGCGTAAACTAGAGAGGTTTGGTAGGCTTCAGCCTCTGACTTTCAGTGGTTCTAAGGGCGAGGATGCCCAGGGTTTCTTGGACAAGTGTTAGAGGATTCTACGTACAATGGGTATTCTGGAGACGACCAGTGGGATCTTGCTACCTTTCAGTTCTCGGGAGATGCCTTTACTTAGTGGGAGGTTTATGAGAGGCGCAGGCCTGTTGGTGCAGCGCCCCTTAACTGGCAGCAGTTCTCCGTTCTCTTCCTAGAGAAGTATGTGTCGCAGTCTCGCAGAGAGGAGCTGCACAAGCAGTTCGAGCAGTTGCGTAAGGATGATATGACTGTGATGCAGTATGAGATGAGGTTCTCTAAGTTAGCCCGTCATGCTATCCGGTTGGTTCCAACAGACATGGAGAGTATCAGGAGGTTCGTTGATGGCCTCACATATCAGCTATGGATTCTTATGACTAGAGAGAGGGTGTCTGGTGCTTCTTTTGAGGAGGTTATTGACATTGCTCGGGACATAGAGTCAGTTCGCCGTGAGGAGCGAGTGGAGAGGGAAGCCAAGAGGCCTCGTGGATCCGGTAATTTGGTAGTGCTCCCCATGGGGGTCAGTTTCAGCACGGCAAAGGCCGTCCATTCGGACATGCTCAATTGGCTCGCCCAATTTACCGTGGGGCATCATCAGGCCATGGTTCTCGTAGTTCTCATCAGGGCCATTCATCATTTAGTGCCCTCCCAGCCTAGAGTTCGTCCCGTGCTCCATCAGTTCAGGGCTCCTCCATGCCAGGTTCTTATACTAGTCATCTGGGTGCTAGGGTTTCCCTTCAGTCCCCATCACCAGCACCAGGGGGTTGTTATGAGTGTGGGGAGTTGGGGCATATGTGGAGGCAGTGTCCTCGTCTTCATAGGGGTCCGCCTCAGCAGAGGAGTCAACCATCGACTTCAGCACCAGTTACTTCACTACCTGCCCAGTCAGCTAGGGGTGGAGGACAGTCAGCTATGGGTCGCCCTAGAGGGGGAGGTCGGTCAGGTGGTGGTCAGGCCCATTTCTATGCACTCCCAGCAAGACCAGATGTTGTGATCATAGGTATTGTTTCAGTTTGCCACAGGGATGCCTTTGTATTATTTGATCCTGGTTCCACTTTTTCATATGTGTCGTCGTATTTTTCTCATTATTTGGATATGCCCCGCGAGTCTCTTGTTTCATCTGTTCGTGTATCTACTGCGGTGGGTGATACTGTTGTTGTGGATCGCGTATATCGGTCTTGTGTGGTGACTATTGGGGGTTTGGAGACCCGAGTAGACCTTTTGCTGCTTAGTATGGTTGATTTTGATGTGATATTGGACATGGATTGGTTGTCTTCATGTCATGCTATTTTGGATTGTCACGCTAAGACAGTAACGTTGGCTATGCCGAGGCTGCCACGGATTGAGTGGCGAGGTTCGTCGATTATGTTCCCAATAGAGTGATTTCATTCTTGAAAGCCCATAGATGGTTGGGAAGGGTTGTCTTTCTTATTTGGCCTTTGTTAGGGATGTCAGTGCAGAGACTCCTACTATTGACTCAGTTCCGGTGGTGAGGGATTTTCCGGATGTGTTTCCTACAGACCTGCCGGGCATGCCACCAGACAGGGATACTGACGTCGGTATTGATTTGGCGCTGGACACTCAGCCCATTTCTATTCCACCGTATCGTATGGCACCGACGTAGTTAAAGGAATTGAAGGAGCAGCTTCAGGAACTCCTTGATAAGGGATTTATTTAGCCTAGTGTGTCACCTTTGTGTGCGCCTGTTCTATTTGTGAAGAAGAAGGATGGCACTATGAGAATGTGCATTGATTACAGGCAGTTGAACAAAGTCACAATCAAGAACAAGTATCCTTTGCCTCGCATTGATGATTTATTTGGCCAGCTTCAAGGAGCGAGGGTGTTCTCCAAGATTGATCTCAGGTCAGGGTATCACCAGATGAAGATTAGGGACTCGGACATTCTTAAGACAACTTTCAGGACCCGCTATGGTCATTATGAGTTCCTTGTGATGTCTTTTGGGTTGACCAATGCCCCAGCAGCGTTCATGCATTTGATGAACAATGAGTTTCGGCCTTATGTAGACTCGTTTGTTATTGTATTCATTGATGATATTCTGGTATACTCGCGTAGCCAGGAGGAACACGCTGAGTATTTGAGAGTGGTATTGCAGCGGCTGAGGGAGGAGAAGCTTTATGCTAAGTTCTCCATGTGTGAGTTTTGGCTCGGTTCAGTTGCGTTCTTGGGGCACGTGGTGTCCAGTGAGGGTATTCAGGTTGATCCGAAGAAGATAGAGGCAGTCCAGAGTTGGCCCAGACCATCCTCTACCACAGAGATTCGTAGATTTCTTGGTTTGGCGGGTTATTACTGTCGGTTCGTTCAGGGATTTTCATCTATTGCATCACCCTTGACCAAATTAACCCAAAAGGGTGATCCTTTCAGGTGGTCGGACGAGTGTGAGGCGAGCTTTCAGAAGCTCAAGACTGCCTTGACCACAGCTCCAGTGTTAGTTTTACCATCAGCTTCAGGTTCTTATACGGTATATTGTGATGCTTCTAGGATCGGCATTGGGTGTGTGTTGATGCAGGAGGGTAGAGTGATTGCTTATGCTTCTCGTTAAGCCCCATGAGAAGAACTACCCTGTTCATGATTTGTAGTTGGCTGCCATTGTTCACGCGTTGAATATTTGGAGGAATTATCTCTATGGTGTGTCTTGTGAGGTGTTTATTGATCATCGTAGCCTCCAGCACTTGTTCAAACAGAAGGATCTCAATTTGAGGCAGCGAAGATGGTTGGAGCTACTAAAGGACTATGATATTACCATTTTGCCAGAGTTGTTTGGATCCTTAGGGACCTTTCTCTTACTATCCTCTCACTGTTTTCGAATGAAAATCTATACTCAGTCATGTTATACTTATTGATTTCATAACTCAGTCTTTATTACTCTGTTTTGATGCATATCAATGTTGTTTTGGGCTGAGCACCCTGTTTTACTAGAGCCCGAGTGGCTTGAGATGTTTATGACTGAGTTAGGCTGAGAGCCTGATTTGTGAGGATATTTATGGGATTGGGGTGCACGCCGCAACATGTTTTACTGATTCATGATTGAGTGAGACCGAGGGCCTAATTGATTTATGCCACGAGTTGGCTTGTTATAGCGCTTGGGCTGAAGGAGCCCCTCCGGAGTCTGCACACCCCAGTGAGCGCGAGTACCCATTGATATGAGTGATGGTGAGGTATGCCCAGGGGCTGTATACGAGTGATTGTGAGGTTTGCCCGAGGGGCTGTTTATGATTTTATCATTTTTGATCACTGTGGCACTGAGCCTCTGTTGAAAACTGTTGAAAAATATGTTCAAATGATTTTTACTGAAACTGAGTTTAAACGAAATGATTTGATTCAAACTCTGCTTTTAAAAGCCTGTTGTATTTTTACTGAGATTTCATGATATGAACTTAATATGTTTTATTGCTCGTCACTGCTTCTCAGTCTCTATTTACTTTGGTTACTTACTGAGTTGGTGTACTCACGTTACTCCCTACACCTTGTGTGCAGTCCCAGGCGTATCAGGACCCGGTAGCGGCTGCTGACTATTCCAGCTGCAGATCTTCTCGGAGATAGCAAGGTAGCTGCTGGCAATCGCAGCCCTGCTCTTCTCCCTCCTATCTTCCTATAGATGTTTTGTAGTTACATTTCCAGACTGTGTTAGCCTCAGTATTATCGGACAGTTTTTAGCAGATGCTAATGGCTAGTGACACCCCGATGTCGGGCTTTTCTTTCTGCACTTTCATTATTTAGATTTTCTTTATGAAGTTTTATTATTAAATAGCGTGTATTTATCTTTGAAAATGAAATATCGCGTTGTTTTTTTTTTGTAAAGAGTTGGCTTGCCTAGTACCACGATAGACGCCATCACGACATGGCAGTTTGGGTCGTGACTTTAAGGACACACAAAGGGCTCGAAAATTATGGAATTTTTTGTTTATTGAACTATTATTTTTTCCTTCTCTGATTTTCTGAATTCAAACACAGATTACCAACAATCTTAAGGAATTTAATAGAATTATTTCTTGTTGATACTATCGTTGCTAGAGAAATCATAGCGGAAGTCTGCACAAAGAAAAAAAAAGAAGAAGAAGAAGACTC
The DNA here is from genome assembly GCF_001879085.1 of Nicotiana attenuata. Lineage (NCBI taxonomy): Eukaryota > Viridiplantae > Streptophyta > Magnoliopsida > Solanales > Solanaceae > Nicotiana > Nicotiana attenuata. The sequence continues at coordinate 375,328 of NW_017670452.1, forward strand.
AAAGAGAAAGAAAAAGAGGAAATGCAGAAAGAAAAGGAAAGTGTGACGTTGCAAAGATAAATGCCTTAACCATTTCCTCTTCGCTGAACCTACTGCACACTTAATTAAAGTGTCTAAATTCAACTTTGGAATAAGTCCCTAAATGCCTAGATAAGGAAAAGAAAATGTGTGGAAACTGAAATTGCCTGTTCGCTGCATAAAGATCCAAGATCCGAAAAGATGTCAAAGGAAATGATATTGATGGCTTAATCTTTCAAGGAACATTTGTCCTTTAAGAACTTGATCTTGAGAAGGCTGATCGTTGCATCTTCTCAAAGTAAAATTGAGAAACCGAAGAAAGGATAACGTCAACTTGAGAAAAATGAATAAGAAGAAAGCGACAACCGATTCAAACATTGGTTACGAGCCGATCGAATTTCAAAGCCAGATTTGTAAGGTGTGAATCCGGATGTCTGTTACAGAAATAGAAATGCAACTCAAAGATATCCACGCTTGAGCGCCATTTGACTGATCAAAAGTTGTCTTCAAATGTGTCAAAATGACATAGTTTTTCGACCATAGCTTGGAGTGCTCGGAACCGTTTGACAATAAATCGGGTTCTAAATTTCTTTACTTTACTCATTTTCAATAAATTCTCTATCCTTTGTGATCTATGGATTCAATTTTTACAAATATTAGGATAGATAATTATTATATAATGATTTCAAAAGATATTCTATTTGCATGCTAATGATTAGAAATAATGTATGGTTAAAGAATAATTTTGTTAATCCGTTTACAAAAAAAAATTGGGTTGTTGGTATATATTTTGGTAGCATGCATGAAACCACATAAATAAAGTATTTAAAGATGTAAGTATGAGTTAGGCTTACATCAATACTTAAAAATTATTTTGAGTTTATAAAGATGATATTTTATATGTATATTATTTGGATCAAGATATACATATCTTAGTGAGTTTCTACTCCGACTTTTTACTCGGTTTGAAGATTAAAAACTTCACCGTTTATTAATTCTGGCTCTATCGTGACACAAACAACAGTCATGTGGTTGGCTCTACAAAGTAATAGGGGCGGTGAATGTGAATCTCCTTTTGAAAAAAAAATATTTAAAATATGGTATTATTCATCAAACAACAGCCCCTTAGACATCGCAATCTAATGGAATTGCAGAAAGAAAGAATAGAATGTTAAAGGAGATGATGAATGCCTTGTTGATAAGTTCTGGTTTACCCCAGAACTTGTGGGGGGAAAGTTAGTCTTACACCTAACCAAATACTCAGTCGAGTTCCCCATAGCAAGATGCAATCCATTCCATATAAGAAGCGGAATGGAAGGAAGCCCTACTTAAATATTTTAAAGTGTGGGGGTGCTTAGCTAAAATGCAGGTTCATAAACCCAAAAGAGTAAAGATTGGACCGAAAATTATTGATTGAGTTTTCATAGGATATGCAACAAGTAGTAAGGCATATAATTTTCTAGTTCATAAATCAGAAAATCCCGTCATTCATATTAATATGGTAATCGAATCAGATAATGCTGAATTCTTTGAGAATATTTATCCGTATAAAAAGGAATATGAGTCGTCTAGTGAAAAATCTACACCTAATGAGGTGAATCTAAGACGTAGTAAACGTTAAAGGACAGCTACTTCCTTTGGATCAGATTTTCTGACATTCTTGTTGGAAAATGAGCTTCAAATTTTGAAAGAAGTTATATCTTCCTCGAAAAGAAGCAATCAATAGTGAGATAGAATCCATATTGAAAAATCATACTTGGGAGTTAGTTGATCTAACTAGAGGGAACAAACTATTGGGTTCCAAAGGGATTTTTAAGAGAAAAATAAAAGATGATAGCATTAATGACATGTATAAGGCAATACTTATTGTCAAAGGATATAGACAATGAGAAGGCCTTGACTATTTTAACACATACTCGTCAGTTATGAGTATTACGTACATATGGATGTTAGTAGCATTGGCTACAGTGTACGGTCTTGAAATCCATCAAATGGTTGTGAAGACAAAATAATACTGTCAAATGGTTTCAAAATTAATGAGTGTAAATAAATGTGTTTACGTTAAGAATACTTCGCATCATATAGTCATTATATGTGGATGATATGTTGATTAAATATTTAAAGTGTGGGGGCTTTTCGCTTATGCATGACAAAAGCCAATGCTAGACGTAATATCTAAATGATATAATTTTTTAACCCCACCAATCCTTAGTGGATATTGATATTATAGTCAGTGAATTCATTACTTGTTCAGTCGTAGTGATAACAAGTGATGAAACTACAAATTCGAAAGTTGTTTACGTGCCTTTCCAAAAATGGTTTGTTCTTTCTTGAACATTTATAATATATAGCTCTTTTATGAAAGGGTGTCACCTGGAAGGCTGTGACTTTTCATGAAAAGTGCGTTTGTATATTTTGTATAAACATGACCGTTCATGAACGAATGTATTAATACGTTGGTCTATAATGAGGTGAACCAACCGATGAACATGACCAAAATCCATTGCAAGTTGGATTTGTTTCATGAACGAAGATGCTATAATATGCATATCATATAGACGTATGAATAAATAGCATACAAATGCATTAAAATGGCAGAGTGATTGCGAAATATGTTATATATTAAAAGGTTGAGGCCACAACTGATGCCAATCATTCCAGCTGTTGTTATAATATACTATTGCTTACATTAAGTCTAGTCAATATATGATATGCAATAGAAAGTCGAGTCGTATTAGTCTACGACATAAGGAAGTTCGCATTGAACTGTCATGACAATAAAATGAATTTTGGGATATTTGAAATATATCCATGACTATGCATTTCACTATAATAAGTGTTACAGGGCCAATTTTTCGCAAATGGCACTACACGACAACAGCCTGACTCTTAAGCCACTCAGCCTTACTTTTTCTCAGACAGTTTAGGACTTAGAATTATTTCAGACTTTGCAATACGTAAGCATCACACAATAATACGGGTAAAACCCAACCTTTATTTAATTCTCGCAGAATATACAAAGGACAATCAGTTGGAAGGCTCACATATGCTTACTTGCCTTAAACCAACGAAATACAACAATATAAAGGGGGCTGCCTATGGAAGATTACAAGGGGCAGTTACACATGGACAGTTATACAGTGTGCTTGGCACATGCCAAGCCTAAAAACAAGCATAAACACTTAGCCACGTTTTGAATCCATCTTCCCACGAAATGAATCCCTCTTCAGCACTTTGGCCAACTGCAACATGTGCATTGCACATGGCTAAAATTCCACAACACACTTCTTCACAGTCATATGACTTGCACACTTGTTCCAGAGCTTTGCCCACACTTTGCCTTCTGCTTGCCTTGCCTTGTCTTTGGACCATGCCTCGCCTATAAGCTCATGAAAATGTCTTGTCACAACCATTGGCGTCCCATTGAACCGCACGCATGGTTTAGTCAAGTGCCATGCGCCTTCATTTGCCATAGCTGTCGCCCACAATCAAGGTTGTCTTGCTCTCACTCAAGATTCCTTGTGTAGCTGTCCTGGCCAAGTCCATGCACTAACTTAGGCACACTCCCAGCTCCCGCACATTACTTCCCAACACTGCACGAACCTATGCCAAGGGGCAATGTACAAGCCCTTGACATTGGTTCTGCCCGGCATCCATCATGACTCAATATTCGGGGCTAACAAACCACCGCACTAGTTGAACTCGACGTCCTCGTCGAGGCTGACTTCAAGTAGTCCTCTATTTGTGGTTCATATTGCCACAATGAAGCACCCTTTTCCCAAGTCGCATCTTCCTCGGGCTTTCCCTTCCACTGAATAAGAAATTACGTCTGCCTATTCTTCTTATGCATCCCAAGAACCCGGTGGTTAAGAATTTTCTAAATTTCTTCCTCAAGCAGAGTATGCACCTCAGGAGGAGCTCTCTTTGTTTTGTGCCAGTCCGGATCTTCAGGATCTTCAACATAAGGCCTTAGAAAACTCACATGGAAAGTCGGATGTATCTTCATTCTTTCAGGTAGCTTCAGTCGGTAAGCAACTTCACCAACCTTTTGAGCAGCTTAAAAAGGACCATCATACCTTGAAACCAAAGCTCTACGTCTAACCCGACTGTCAATCTTTTTCCAAATGAGTAAGCTTTAACAACACTTTGTCACCTACTTTGAACTCCAATGGACGCCTATTCCGACTAGCATACTTCTTCGTTCGTTTATGTGCCTTTTTCAAGCTATCTATCATTTCTTCCATCATAGCTTGTCTATCCCAACCATAGCGCTAGGCAGCTGGACATTTACCCCCATTCTTTTGTTGTACAATCACCGTTGGTTGTGCCGGCCGCTTCCCTAAGACAATCTCAAACAGACTCATCTCTGTTGCTGAAGACTTGTGCAAATTACAAGATAATTGTGCACAATCTAATAAATCTGTCCGGTTGCGTTGACTAGCAGTCACGAAATGCCTCAAGTTTTCTTCCAACAAATGGTTGATTCTCTCGGTTTAGCCATCAGTTTGGGGATGATTTGCCGTTGAAAACTTCAAGTTCGTACCCATCAAGTTGAACAAATAAGTCCAGAACTGGCCTGTAAATCATGCATCTCTGTCACTAATCACATCCTTAGGCATTCCGAAATATTTAACTACATTCTTGAAGAATAATTCAGCGGCGACCTTTGAAGGACATTTTGTCGAGGCATCAATAAAAACAACATACTTAAAAAACCTATCAACCACAACCATGATCGAGGACAACCCATTTACTTTAGGGAACCCGCTGATAAAATCCATCCAAACAGATTGCCATGTTTTTTCTAGAATAGGCAGAGGTTGTAGCAAACCCGCCTCCTTCTTCCACTCAGTTTTATCAAGCTGACACACAAGGCAACTCTTCACATAAGCTTCCACATCATGCTCCATTTTGGGCCAAAAGTAGTATCGGGACAGCAGAGCCATCACCCTTTCAATTCCTGGATGACCAGCCCATAGAGTATCATGCGTCTCTTTCAAGAAGTCACGACACAACCCATCACTAAGTGGCACCGCGATTCTCCCCCCTTTGAAATAGAAGAGATCATCCTCGATCCAGTACCGCCTTACTGTCCCTTCCCTCACATGATTCATTGTCTTGCTGATAAATGGATTATTAGCAGCACACGACTTGATTATATCATGAAAATCATATTCAAGTCGAGTAATGGAATAAACATCAGCAAATACCTCTTTCCGACTCAATGCATCAGCAGCTTGGTTGTGTTTTCCCGGCTTGTGCTCCCAAATAAAATCATATTCTGCCACGAATTCTTACCAACATGCCTGCTTCGGTCTCAACTTCTTCTGTGTCTTGAAAAATGTATTAGCCACATTATCCGTCCTCATAACGAATTTAGTTCCAAGCAAATACACTCGCCAAACCTGCTAGCAATGAATCACATCAACCATTTCTTTCTCATGAGGCGAATACCTTTGCTCCGCTTCATTCAGTTTTTTGCTTTCAAATGCCACTGGGTGGCCTTCATGTACAACCACACCTCCAACAGCCTTGTTGGAAGCATCAATATGAACTTAAAAGGGCTGTTCAAAATCTAGATGTCACAAGATAGGTTCTGAGGCAATAGCTTCTTTCAGCATATCAAACACACCACTGTATTTTTCAAACCACTCCCACCTAAAATTCTTCTTTAACAAATCAGTCAAAGGAGCAGATTTCTTTGCATAGCCAGCAATGAATTTTCGATAATTATTTTCCAACCCAAGGAAAGATCTCAACTCTTTCACAGAATTAGGCGCCTGCCACTCCGCAATGACCTGCACCTTTTTCGGGTCCATTCGCACTTGATTTTCGCTCACCAAGTGCCCAAGAAATTTGATCTCCTGTCTAGCAAACTCACACTTTTCCATCTTCACATAAAGCTGGTACTCCCTCAAACGAGACAACACCTTAATCAAGTGTGACATATGTTCATCCAAGGTCCGATTACAGATAACAATGTCGTTTAAGTAGACAACGATAAAATCATCCAAGTACTCATACAACACATCATTTATCAGGTTGCAAAAAGTAGCAAGGGCACTTGTCAACCCGAACAGCACAATAAGGAATTCATATAAGCCATACCTCGTAACATATGTAGTTTTAGACTCATCACCTTGAGCTATCCGTACATGCCAATAACCAGACCTTAAGTTAAGCTTCGTGAACCAGCAAGCCTTGCACCAACGGAACCAGATATTTGTTCTTTACAGTCACCTTGATCAACGCCCGATAATCAACACACATCCGAAGCGTCTTATCCTATTTTTTTTGAAATAAAATAGGTGCACCAAACGGAGATTTTGATGGCTGAATCAGTCCCGCATCCAGCAACTCATTTAATTGTTTCCACAATTTAGCCAACTCTTTTGGAACCATCCGATAAGGAGGTTGAGCAGGAGGCATTGAACCCAACAACAACTCTATCTTGTGATGAATAGCCCTCCGTGGTGGCAACTTCTTAGGCAATTCTGGTGGTATCACATCAGCAAAGTCACTCAATATTTGAGCGACACAGTCCATCACTTCAACCTTCACATCGGGCTTCACCTCAACCATATCAGCAAGGAAAGTATCATCTCCCCTTTTCAAACCTTTTTCAACCATCATGGCAGAAACTAATGAATCCTTCCGTTGAGTTTCTTCTTTCCCATAAGGATGAACAACCTTTACAAAACTAGGAGCCATTTCATGCATGATCATCACTCCGTCCAAGTGAGGCATTGGAACAAAGCGATTTTTCCGCATAAAGTCAATTCCAAGGATCACCTCAAAGTCTTCCGATGGAATCACCATCAAGTTAACTTTGCCTTTCCAGTTTCCAACAGACATAGGAACATTGTAAGCTATACCCACAATGGCTTGGGCTTTCTCATTCACAGTCTTCATGTAGGCGGGACACTTGCTCACATTCAACCCATACTTCTACACCAATTTCGGCGAGACAAAGGTGTGAGTAGTGCCAATATCTACCATTGCTATCACACCCTTTTCTCCAATTTTCATTTTAATGTGCATCAGCAAAGAATGAGGGTTTGTCTCATCGCTTGTAGCATTAAGCAACGAGATGACATTCAGCAATTGTAAAGGATTTACCAAGGCAGCAGCAACTCACACCACAAATATAGGTCGTGAGATGGTCAAAGCAATAATAAAAACCCAACATGAGTCGGGTTCGAGTGTGACAGTATGATGTGCCTCAAATTACACTTCTACATTTTCAATTGTTGTTTCTTTCTACTTCTAATGATTATGCTAATGTTTGCAAATGTAAAGCTAAGAGACAACGTTTTTAGTATGGTTGTTTTTCAAATTTATAAATGATCTAGGGTCGTGACTTCTACCTAGGTGGTTTACCTAACGGGTTGTAAACTCTAGGGCAAGTTTGATTGGTTGGGGTTGTAATATAGCAATCACACGCAATTACCCACTCAATACCTATCGGTAGTTAGTGATTTTCCCCAATTTGGCTTTCTCAAGTCCAAATGGGTAATGCAAAAAATAAGTGATAAATGTTCAAGTCGGGTCTTACTATCTCTAGATTCAACCCTTTTATTGGGGCTATCAATTTCTTAAGTTCACCCCAATTCCTTGTTAGCCAAGTTTTCCTAGACTTAGTCTCTCTTTCTCAAGTAGAGAATAAGTCAAATAGGCATGAGTAAATGTTTGCAACCATTAATTCTTGAGTTCAAGCAAGAACTAGGCTAAATATCACTAACCCAATCAAAAACAATCCTTAAATAAAACACCCATTAAGTACCCACACTAGGGTTGGGTCACAACCCTAGCTAGAAATTTAGCTACTCATGGAAAATGAAGAAATTAAAGAAGAAGCTAAGATACAATCCATAATAGATAATTAAGGGAAGAAAATCTAATGTTAAAATGTTAAACTAATACAATGCTACCCAATATAATTAATAAAAATGACTCGGATGCTCCCTACTTAAAAACTTAACCTAAAAATAACAAAAAGTTCTATTTATACTAAGCCGAAAATATCTGACAAAATTTCCCCTGCGGAGATTGTGCGGCCACACAATTATGTGTGCTGTCCGCACATTGAGACTTGAATTGACAGGTTCCAATTCTGTGACCGCACTCCTTCAACTTCTACGGACCGTACATTTATGAGTGCTTCTGCGGTAGCACAATTATAGTGCGGTCCGCACCAAAATTGTGCAATCCGCACTTTGCAGAGCATTTCTTATCACAGGTTTTCTTAATGATCTGCGGCCGCACTCAATATTGTGCGGTCCGCACGGTGCCGTTTTAGCCTTGTTTTTGTCCTTATCCAAAATTACTCCTTCTTGAGTTGATTTTCAGCTCTTTAGCTCATATTCCAACACTTTTGCAAGCAAACACATGTCATTATTTTTTCGAAAATACCTTTAAGCAATTTTAGTCTAAAACAAAAGTAAAAGAGCGCAAATAAGTAGTCAAAATCCCTACTTATTACTTGGCAACAATGAAATATAGCTCCATATCCCATAGAAAGTTCTCTAGTTCTTTAGCACTACATGCTCCACCAAACGCCTTCGGTTCTGGGATCTTTACCTTAGAACGTTCTTCACCGCCTTGGCCTGGAGCAGCCAACGCCCTTCGAAAAACAGTAATTTCCAAGTTAAGAGTTTCAATATCCTTTTTCAGATCTTCAACTTCAACATTCGTGGCCTCACACGTTTGTTGAATACCTTCATGAAACTGATTCATTCCATCCTTTAGACGATAGATCTCAGAAATTAGATCATCCAGATCCAAAGGATCATCAGTCACACCAATCAATGCCTCCAACTTTCGCACACGATCTCGTAAATCTGAAGTGGTTCCACCAGCCAGTCCCAAATCACGAGCAAAGCTCTGATACCAGTTGTTACAGGGCCAATTGTTTGCAAATGGCACTGCACGGCAACAGCCTGAATCTCAAGCCACTCAGCCTTTCTTTTTCGCACACAGTTTAGGACTTAGAATTATTTCAGACTTTACAAAACGTAAGCAACACACAGTAATACGGGTAAAACCCAACCTTTATTCTATTCTCGCAGAATATACAAAGGACGCTCAGTTGGAAGGCTCACATATGCTTACTTGCCTTAAACCAATGAAATACAACAATATAAAGGGGGCTGCCTATGGCAGATTACAAGGGGCCACAGGGGCAGTAATAAAGTGTGCTTGGCACATGCCAAGCCTAAAAACAAGCATAAACACTTAGACACATTTTGAATCCATCTTCCCATGAAATGAATCCCTCTTCAGCACTTTGGCCAACTGCAATATGTGTATTGCACAAGGCTAAACTTCCACATCACACTTCTTCACAGTCACATGACATGCATACTTGTTCCACAGCTTTGCCCACACTTTGCCTTCTGCTTGCCTTGCCTTGTCTTTGGATCATGCCTCGCCAATAAGCTCATGACAATTTCTTGTGACAACCTTTGTCGTCCCATTAAACCGCACGCATGCCTTAGTCAAGTGTCATACGCCTTCATTTGCCATAGTCGTCGCCATTAATTAAGGATGTATTGCCATCACTCAAGATGCCTTGTCTAGCTGACCTGCCCAAGTCCATGCACTAACTTAGGCACACTCCCAGCTCCCGCACATTACTTCCCAACACCGCATGAACCAATGCCAAGGGGCAATGTACAAGCCCTTGACATTGGTTCTGCCCGACATCCATCATGTCTCAATATTAGGGTCTAACAAACCACCTCCACTAGTTGAACGCGACGTCCTCGTCGAGGTTGACTTCAAGTAGTCCACTATTTGTTGTTCATATTGCCACAATGAAGCAACTTTTTCTCAAGTCACATCTTCCTCGGGCTTTCCCTTCCACTGAATAAGAATTTATGTCTGCCTATTCTTCTTATGCATCCCAAGAACTCGGTGGTTAAGAATTTTCTCAATTTCTTCCTCAAGCTGAGTATGCACCTCATGAGGAGCTATCTTTGTTTTGTGCCTGTCCGGATCTTCAGGATCTTGTAACAACCCGGCCGGTCATTTTAAAAATTTATGCCCGATCCCCTATTAACTGCATTCCCCGTGTTTGTTCCTACTATTGTGAGTAGCCGGGAGGATTTAATTTGAGTTTCAGAGTGTTTTGGGACACTTAGTCCCTAAATGAGAGCTTAAGTTTTAGAATTTGGCTATTGTCGGAACAGTGTGAAGACGGCCTCGGAATAGAATTCTGTTCGTTCCGTTAGCTCCGTTGGGTGATTTCGGGTTTAGGAGCGTGTTCGGATTGTGGTTTGGAGGTCCGTAGCTTATTTAGGCTTGAAATGCCAAAAGTTGAATTTTTTAAGTTTCCGGTTTGATAGTGAGATTTTGATATCAGGGTCAAAATGAAATTCCGGAAGTTGGAGTAGTTCCGTAGTGTTGAATGTGACGTGCTTGCAAAATTTCAGGTCATTTGGACGAGGTTTGATACACTTTTTGATCGAAAGCGTAATTTGGAAGTTTTTGGAATTCTTAGGCTTGAATTCGATGATGATTTGGTGTTTCGATGTTGTTTGAGGTGTTTTGAAGATTGGTATAAGTTTGGATAGTGGTATATGACTTGTTCGTGCTGTTGGTTAAGGTCCCGGGGGCATCGGGGTGATTACGGATGGTTAACGGCAGATTTTGAGTTGGGTTTGACGACTAAAGTTGTTCTATTGCTGTCATAACCGCACCTGCGGCTAGGGGACCGCAGGTGCGGACTCGCAGAAGCGGGCATGGAGCCGCAGATGCGGCCATAGGTAAAGGCAGCAGAAACTACAGAAGCGGGAGGTGTACCGCACCTACGGGGCCGCAGATGCGGAGAAGGAGGCTTTAGTGAAAATCGCAGAAGCGGTTCCCTTGACTGCAGAAGCGGTATCGCAGAAGCGGAAAATAGACCGCAGGGGCGAAAAGCCTGGGTCAGAAAGTATAAAAGACTCCCTTCGCGATTTTTGGTCATTTTTCTCAATATTTCAATTCTGGGTGGAGCTTTTGGGAGCAATTTCAAGGGAGATTTTCAGAGGGATTCATTGAGGTAAGGTCCTTGATTCCTAAGCTCGTTATTATGGCGATTTTTAACATTTTAAGCATGAAATTTGAAGGAAAATCAGTGGTAAATTGGGGGTTAGGGTTTGGTTGATTGGAGAGTTTTGAGTGGTGATTTGAGGGACCATTTTGGGTCCGATTTTGGTACTTTTGGTATGAATGAACTCGTGAGAGTGTGGGGATACCGAATTTTGTAAGTTTTACCCGATTCCGAGACGTGGGCCCGGGGGCATTTTGGTCATCTTTTCTAATTTCGCGTATTAGCTTAGAATTAATTAGTTGAATTAGTTACTTGAAGTGTTATTTACATTATGCAATTGATTGAATATATTTGGGCCATTTGGAGCTGAGTACTCGTGGCAAGAGCGTGGTTTCGGGTTAATTTTGAGTCGGTTCGAGGTAAGTGGCTTGCCTAACCTTGTGGGGGGGAACTCCCCTTAGGATTTGGTATTGTTGATATTTGAAATTCCTTGTACGTGAGGTGACGAGTGCGTACTTGTGCTAATTGTTGAAAATCCATTTTCATTAAGTAACTATAATTATGACTCTTTTTCCTGTTTATACTACTTGTAATTTAAGCCTACTGTTAGCTTAGGGAAGCATGTCTAATTGACTTAATTGCTTTACTTGCTCAAACTGTTTTATTTAAATTCTGTGCAGCATGCTAGGTTAGAAATACTTGTTTTACCTTGGTATGAAATTGGTTTGAATTGAATATTCTTCGTGTTGCTGCTGTGTTTACTTTGGGACTACGGGCGATATCCCGGTAGATCCCCCATGCCTGTTTATTTGGGTCTACGGATTTATATTTCGGCAGATCCCCCTGCAGATTTATATTGGAACTACGGGACTGCACCCGGTAGATTCCCCCAGTACTGGGTATTTATATCTGGGGACTACGGATCGAGATTTTCGGTAGATCCCCGGCGCACTATGGGTTGGACTACGGGACGACACTCGGGAGATCCACTAGACATTTATTTTTGGGGGCTACAGGACGGTATCCTAGTAGATCCCCGGTTTGCTGGATATTTACATTTGGGGGCTACAGGACGGTATCCTGGTAGATCCCCGGTTTGCTGGATATTTACATATGGGGGCTATAGGACGGTATCTTGGTAGATCCCCGGTTGCTACCTCTGTGTTGAGCTGAATTCTTTTTGTGATGTTTTCTCTATAATATTTGTTGTTACTCTAATTATCCTGTGTTACTTCATACTGTTAGCATTTAATTATATTGTCGTATTCTATACTATTTTGCATCATTTTTCAGCTAAAATCAGTAGGGCCCTGACCTTCCTCGTCACTACTCGACCGAGGTTAGGCTTGGCACTTACTGAGTACCGCTGTGGTGTACTCATGCCCTTTCTGCGCATGTTTTTCATGTGCAAATCCAGGTATTCCGACTCAGTCCTACTACTGTTGAGTAGAGGTGATTCACCAGAGACTTCGAGGTATATCTGCCACGTCCACAGACCGAGGAGTCCCTTTCCTTTCTCTCTTATTGTATTAGCCCTTCTGTATTTACTTTTGTTTAGACATTCTGGAGTTAGAGCAATATGTAGTATTCATAGCTTGTGATTTCATGAGATTCCGGGTTTTGGGAATTGTCTAGTTTTTGAGATCTTGTATTGGTCTATGCCGAGCGGCATCTTAAACACTTCTATATTTGTTTATCTTCTGTTTTTATTAGTCTTTCCGCATTTTTGGTTCTTTTTCCAAAATTGACAGGCTTACCTAGTCGTAGAGACTAGGTGCCGTCACGACAGTTCACGGAGGGCGAACTTGGGTCGTGACAAGTTGGTATCAGAGCTCTAGGTTCATAGGAGTCATGAATCACAAGCCGGTTTATTTGAGTCTCGCGGATCGGTACGGAGACGTCTGTACTTATCTACGAGAGGCTTTGTAACCGTTAGGAAAAAAATTCCACTTCATTTGATTTCCCTGTCGTGCGAGATTTTTTTGACATCACAAACCTAAACCTCTGTCTTCCATTCTCTCTCAGATGGAGAGAACATGTGGTACCGGAGATGACCAGACACTCGCGCCCCTAGGAGAGCTATCAGAGGTCGGGGCCGGGTTTAAGGCCGAGGAAGCGCACGCGGTGCAGCCTGAGCACCTGCGCGAGCTGCTACAGAGGAGCCGCCAGTAGTTCCAGCTGGATCCCAGGCGCCTGATACGCCTACTTCTACTACTACTCCAGCATTTCAGGAGACCTTAACACAGTTCCTGAGCATGTTTGGTACATTGGTTCGGCGGGATTGATTCAGGTTGTACCAACTACTTCACAGATCGGGGAAGGGACCTAGACTTCTACCGCCCCCACTTCAGAGCAGTGAGTTCACATTGGTCAGGTTCCAGGTATTATGGCGACACAGCCTGTGGTCCCAATTCAGCGGGTGGTGAGGATCTCTCGCCGAGTAGAGAACATGTGGGTCCAGGAGAGAGAGCACAAACGAGGTTAGGAGAGAGAGTATAGGGAAGCGAGGAGACCTCGTAGACCGGAGATATCTACTGGCCCTTATTTTGGAGGAAGAGTACGGCATGGTAGATTTTTTTTGGGTTAGCCAGCTCAGTTTGCATTCCACGCTTCGCACAGTGTTTCAGGTGTTCAGGGGTCTCAGAGTACCCGTACCGCACAGTTCCCACTGCCACACCAGGCACGAGGTTGTTTTGAGTGTGGTGACATACGCCATGTGGTGAGGTATTGCCCTAGACTAGGGAGGGGTGCACCTCTACAGACTTCTCAGCCACAGCGTGCTCCGCAGAGTTTCCAGGCTATGATTTCAGCACCAGTTGCTACCCCACATGCTCAGACAGGTAGAGGTGAAAGTCGGGGAGGTAGAGGTCGCCCTAGAGGGGGAGGCTAGGCCAGATATGATGCCCTTCCTGCCCTTACCGAGGTTGTCGCCTCTAATTCTGTCATCACAGGTATTGTCCTGGTTTGTCATAGAGATGCATCGGTTTTATTTGATCCAGGCTCCACCTATTCTTATGTATTTTCTTATTTTGCCCCGCATTTGGGTGTATCTCGGGATTCTTTGAGTTCCCCTTTTTATGTTTCTACTCCTTTGGGAGATTCTCTTGTTGTGGACCGCGTTTATCGGTTGTGTTTGGTTGCTCTTAGTGGTTTTGAGATCAGAGCCGATTTATCGTTGCTCGGCATGGTAGATTTTGGTGTTATCTTGGGCATGGACTGGTTGTCTCCCCATTATGCTATTCTTGATTATCACGCCAAAGCCGTGACGCTGGCAATGCCAGGTGTACCGCGAGTAGAGTGGAGGGGTACTTTAGATCATACTTCTAGTAGAGTTATTTCATTCCTTAAGGCTCAGCGTATGGTTGAGAAGGGGTGTGACGTGTATCTAGCTTATGTGAGAGATGTCAGTATTGATACCTCTACAGTTGATTCAGTCCCAGTAGTACGAGATTTCTCTGATGTGTTTCCAGTTGATCTTCCAGGCATGCCGCCCGATAGAGATATTGATGGCATTGATCGGTTGCTGGGCACTCAGCCCATTTCTATTCCTTTGTACCATATGGCTCCTCCTGAGTTGAAGGAGTTAAAGGAGCAGTTATAGGAATTTCTTGATAAGGGTTTCATTCGGCCCAGTGTATCACCTTGGGGTGCTCCTTTCTTTTTTGTGGAAAAAAAGGGATGGTTCTATGCGTATGTGTATTGATTATCGCCAGTTGAACAAAGTTATAGTGAAGAACCGTTATCTTTGCCCCGTATTGATGATTTGTTTGACCAGCTACAAGGTGCACGAGTGTTTTCTAAGATTGACTTGCGTTCAGGTTACCATCAGTTGAAGATTCGGGAGCCAGATATCCCGAAGACTGCTTTCAGGACTTAGTATGGTCATTATGAGTTCCTTGTTATGTCATTTGGGCTGACCAATGCCCAAGCAGCCTTCATGCATTTGATGCACAGTGTGTTTCGGACATATCTTGACTCGTTCGTCATTGTCTTTATTGATGATATTCTGGTATACTCCTGGAGTCGGGAAGATCATGAGCAGCACCTGAGGACAATGCTTCAGACTTTGAGAGAGAAGAAATTATATGCTAAGTTCTTGAAATGTGAGTTTTGGTTGGATTCCGTGGCATTCTTAGGTCACGTGGTATCTAGTGAGTGAATAAAGGTGGATCCGAAGAAAGTGGAAGCAGTGCAGAGTTGGCCCAGACCATCCTCAGCTATAGAGATCTGCAGTTTTCTTGGTTTGGCGAGTTATTCCCGTCGATTTGTTCAGGGATTTTCATCTATTGCAGCTCCTATGACCAGGCTGACCTAGAAGGGTGCTACGTTCCAGTGGATGGAAGAGTGTGGGGAGAGCTTTCAGGAGCTCAAGACAGCTTTGACTACAGCCCAGTTTTGATATTGCCTATAGGTTTGGGGTCTTATACTGTCTATTGTGATGCCTCGAGGATTGGCCCTTGAGCGGTATTTATGCAGGACGGTAGGGTGATTGCCTACGCGTCCAGACAGTTGAAGGTACATGAGAAAAATTATCCTGTCTATGATCTCGAGTTAGCTACTATTGCTCACGCCTTGAAGATCTGGCGTCATTATTTGCACGGTGTGTCATGTGAGATTTATACTGATCACCGGAGTTTTCAGCATCTGTTCAAGCAGAAGGATCTTAATTTGCGCCAGAGAGGGTGGTTAGAGCTGCTGAAGGACTATGATATCACTATTTTGTATCACCCGGGCAAGGCCAATGTTGTGGTCGATGCTTGAGTCACCGAGCGGAGAGTTTGCGGAGTTTGGCTTATTTACCAGCAGCAGAGAGTCCCGTGGCGATGGATGTTCAGGCCTTAGCCAGTCAGTTTGTGAGATTGGATCTCTCGGAGCCCAATCGGATCCTTACTTGTGTGGTTTCTCGTTCTTCTCTGTTTGATTGTATTCGGGAGCATCAGTTTGATGACCCTCATTTTCTTGTCCTCAAGGACAAGGTTCTGCATGGAGATGCCAGGGACGTGACTATTGGTGATGATAGGGTATTGAGGATGCAGGGTCGGGTTTGTGTACCTAATGTTGATGGGCTTCGGGACTTGATTCTAGAGGAGGCCCAAAGTTCGCGGTATTCCATTCATCCGGGTGCCGCGAAGATGTATCAAGATTTGAGGCAGCACTATTGGTGGAGGCGGATGAAGAAAGATATAGTTGGGTTTGTAACTCGGTGCCTCAATTGTCAGCAAGTAAAGTATGAGCACCAAAGACCGAGTGGATTGCTTCAGCAGATAGAGATTCCGGAGTGGAAGTGGGAGCGGATCACCATGGACTTCGTGGTTGGGCTCCCACGGACTTTGAGGAAGTTCGATGCCTTTTGGGTGATTATGGATCGGTTGACCAAGTCCGCGCATTTCATACCTGTGAGTACTACCTATTCTTCGGAGCGGTTGGCGGAGATTTATATCCGGGAGATTGTCCTTCTGCATGGTATTTCAGTGCCCATCATTTCAGATAAAGGTACTCGGTTCACACCACGGTTCTAAAGGGCCGTACAACATGAGTTGGGTACTCGGGTGGAGTTGAGTACAGCATTTCACTCTTAGACGGACGGACAGTCCGAGCGCCCTATTCAGATTCTTGAGGATATGCTTCGTGCGTGTGTGATTGAGTTTGGAGGGTCTTGGGATCAATTCTTGCCTCTGGCGGAGTTTGCTTACAACAACAGTTATCAGTCCATCATTCAGATAGCACCGTATGAGGCTTTATATGGTAGGCGGTGTAGATCTTCGGTGGGCTGGTTCGAGCCGGGTGAGGCTAGATTATTGGGCACAGACATGGTACAGGATGCTTTGGGGAAGGTGATTCAGGATAGACTTCGCACATCCCGGTCCAGACAGAAGAGTTACGCGGACCGGAAGGTTCGTGATGTTTCCTACATGGTTGGAGAGTGGGTTCTACTTCAGGTTTCCCCTATTAAGGGCGTTATGAGATTTGGGAAGAAAGGGAAGTTGAGTCCGAGGTTTATTGGCCCTTTTGAGATATTGAGGCGTGTTGGGGAGGTTGCTTATGAGCTTGCCTTACCTCCCAGCTTGGCAGGAGTTCATCCGGTATTTCACGTTTCGATACTCCAGAGGTATCACGGTGATCCATCGCACGTGTTGGATTTCAGTTTAGTCCAGTTGGCCAAGGATCTATCTTATGTTGGGGAACCGGTGGCAATATTGGACAAGCACGTTCGGAAGCTTGGGTCAAAGAACATTGCATCAGTGAAGGTTCAGTGGCGGGGTCAACCGGTCGAGGAGGCGACTTGGGAGACCGAGCAGGATATGCGCAGCCGTTACCCTCATCTTTTCACTACTTCAGGTATGTCTCTATGCTCGTTCGAGGATAAATGAATGTTTAGGTTTGGGAGGATGTAACGACCTGGCCGATCGTTTTAAGAATTTATGCCCGATCCCCTATTAACCCCGTGTTTGTTCCTACTATTGTGAGTCGCCGGGAGGAATTAATTTGAGTTTCGGAGTGTTTTGGGACACTTAATCCCTAAATGAGAGCTTAAATTTTAGAATTTGGCCGTAGTCAGAACAGTGTGAAGACGGCCTCGGAATAGAATTTTGTTGGTTCCGTTAGTTCCGTTGGGTTATTTCGTGTTTAGGAGCGTGTTCGGATTGTGTTTTGGAGATGCGTAGCTTATTTAGGCTTGAAATGCCGAATGTTGAATTTTTGAAGTTTCCGATTCGATAGTGAGATTTTGATATCGGGGTCGGAATGAAATTTCGGAAGTTGGAGTAGCTCTGTAGTGTTGAATGTGACGTGCTTGCGAAATTTCAGCATTCAGACAAGGTTTGACTGACTTTTTGATCGAAAGCGTAATTTGGAAGTTTTTGGAATTCTTAGGCTTGAATTCGATGATGATTTGGTGTTTCGATGTTTTTTGAGGTGTTTTGAAGATTGGTATAAGTTTGGATAGTGGTATATGACTTGTTCGTGCTGTTGGTTGAGGTCCCGGGGGCCTCGGGGTGATTTCGGATGGTTAACGGGAGATTTTGAGTTGGGTTTGACAGCTAAAGTTGTTCTATTGCTGTCATAACCGCACCTGCAGCTAGGGGACCGCAGGTGCGGACTCGCAGAAGCGGGCATGCAGCCGCAGATGCGGCCACAAGTGAAGGCCGCAGAAACTACAGAAGTAGGAGGTGTACCGCACCTGCGGGGCCGTAGATACGGAATCTGGGTTGCAGGTGCGGAGAAGGAGGCTTTAGTGAAAATCGCAGAAGCGGTTCCCTTGATCGCAGAAGCGGAAAATAGACCGCAGGTGCGAAAAGCCTGGGTCAGAAAGTATAAAAGACTCCCTTCGCGATTTTTGGTCATTTTTCTCAATATTTCAATTCGGGGTGGAGCTTTTGGGAGCAATTTCAAGGGATTTTCAGAGGGATTCATTGAGTTAAGGTCCTTGATTCCTAAGCTCGTTATTATGGTGATTTTTAACATTTTAAGCATGAAATTTGAAGGAAAATCAGTGGTAAATTGGGGGTTAGGGCTTGGTTGATTGGAGAGTTTTGAGTGGTGATTTGAGGGACCATTTGGGGTCCGATTTTGGTACTTTTGGTATGAATGAACTCGTGAGATTGTGAGTATTTTGAATTTTGTAAGTTTTACCTGATTCCGAGACGTGGGCCCGAGGGGCGTTTTGGTTATTTTTTCTAATTTCGCGTATTAGCTTAGAATTAATTAGTTGAATTAGTTACTTGAAGTGTTATTTACATTATACAATTGATTTGAATATATTTGGGCCATTTGGAGTCGAGTACTTGTGGCAAGAGCGTGGTTTCGGGTTAATTTTGAGTCGGTTCGAGGTAAGTGGCTTGCCTAACCTTGTGTGGGGGAACTCCCCTTAGGATTTGGTATTGTTGATATTTGAAATGCCTTGTACGTGAGGTGACGAGTGCGTACTTGTGCTAATTGTTGAAAATCCGTTTTCATTAAGTAACTATAATTGTGACTCCTTTTCCTGTTTATACTACTTGTAATTTAAGCCTACTGTTAGCTTAGGGAAGCATGTCTAATTGACTTAATTGCTTTACTTGCTCAAACTGTTTTATTTAAATTCTGTGCAGCATGCTAGGTTAGAAACACTTGTTTTACCTTGGTATCAAATTGGTTTGAATTGAATATTCTTCGTGTTGCTGCTGCGTGTTTACTTTGGGACTACGGGCGATATCCCGGTAGATCCCCCTTGCCTGTTTATTTGGGACTACGGATTTATATTCCGGTAGATCCCCCTGCACATTTATATTGGAACTACGGGACTGCACCTGGTAGATTCCCCAGTACTGGGAATTTATATTTGGGGACTACGGATCGAGGTTTTCGGTAGATCCCCGGCGCACTATGGGTTGGACTATGGGACGACACCCGGGAGATCCACTAGACATTTATATTTGGGGGCTACAGGACGGTATCCTGGTAGATTCCCGGTTTGCTGGATATTTACATTTGGGGGCTACAGGACGGTATCCTGGTAGATCCCCGGTTTGCTGGATATTTACATTTGAGGGCTACAGAATGGTATCCTGGTAGATCCCCAGTTGCTACCTCTGTGTTGAGCTGTATTCTTTCTGTGATGTTTTCTCTGTGGTTTTTGTTGTTACTCTTATTATCCGGTGTTACTTCATACTGTTAGCATTTAATTATATTGTCGTATTCTATATTGTTTTGCCTCGTTTTTCAGCTAAAATCAGTAGGGCCCGGACCTTCCTCGTCACTACTCGATCGAGGTTAGGCTTGGCACTTACTGAGCCGCTGTGGTGTACTCATGCCCTTTCTGCGCATGTTTTTCATGTGCAGATATAGGTATTCCAACTCAGCCCTACTACTCTTGAGGCGAGGTGATTCACCAGAAACTTCGAGGTATATCTGCCGTGTCTGCAGACCGAGGAGTCCCTTTCCATTCTCTCTTATAGTATTAGCCCTTCTGTATTTACTTTCGTTCAGACATTCTGGAGTTAGAGCACAATGTAGTATTCATAGCTTGTGATTTCATGAGATTCCGGGTTTTGGGAATTGTCTAGTTTTTGAGATCTTGTATTGGTATATGCCGAGCGGCATCTTAAACACTTCTATATTTGTTTATCTTCAGTTTTTATTAGTCTTTCCGCATTTTTGGTTCTTTTTCCGAAATTGACAGGCTTACCTAGTCGTAAAGACTAGGTGCCGTCATGACAGTTCACGGAGGGCGAACTTGGGTCGTGAGAGATCTTCAACATAAGGCCTTAGAAAACTCACATGGAAAGTCGGATGTATCTTCATTCTTTCAGGCAGCTTTTGTGGGTAAGCAACTTCACCAACCTTTTGAGAAACTTAAAAAGGACCATCATACCTTGAAACCAAAGCTCTACGTCTAACTCGGCTGTCAATCTTTTTCCAAATCTGTGGAGTAAGCTTGAACAACACTTTGTCACCTACTTTGAACTCCGATGGACGCCTATTCCGATCAGCATACTTCTTCATTCGTTTATGTGCCTTTTTCAAGCTATCTATTATTTATTCCATCAGAGCTTATCTATCCCAACCATAGTGGTAGGCAGCTGGACATTTACCCCAGTTCTTTTGTTGTGCAATTGTTGTTGGTTGTGCAGGCTGCTTCCCCAAGACAATCTCAAACAGACTCATCTCCGTTGCTGAAGACTTGTGCAAATCATAAGATAATTGTGCACAATCTAATAAATCTGTCTAGTTGCGTTGACTAGAAGTCACGAAATGCCTCAAGTATTCTTCCAATAAATGGTTGATTCTCTCGGTTTGGCCATCAGTTTGGGGATGATTTGCCGTTGAAAACTTCGAGTTCGTACCCATCAAGTTGAACAAATAAGTCCAGAACCGGCCTGTAAATCATGCATCTCTGTCAGTAATCACATCCTTTGGCATTCCGAAATATTTAACCACATTCTTGAAGAATAATTCAGCGGCGACCTTTGAAGGACATTCTGTCAAGGCATCAATAAAAGAAACATACTTAGAAAACCTATCAACCACAACCATGATCAAGGACAACCCATTTACTTTAGGGAACCAGCTGATAAAATCCATCCAAACAGATTGCCATGCTTCTTATATATAAGGAATTTATATAAGCCATACCTCGTAACACATGTAGTTTTAGACTCATCACCTTCAGTTATCCGTACATGCCAATAACTAGACCTTAAGTTAAGCTTCGTGAACCAGCAAGCCTTGCACCAACGGAATCAGATATTTGTTCTTTACAGTCACTTAGTTCAACGCCCGATAATCGACACACATCCGAAGCGTCTCATCCTGTTTCTTTTGAAATAAAACAGGTGCACCAAACGGAGATTTTGATGGTTGAATCAATCCCGCATCCAGTAACTCCTTCAATTGTTTCCGCAATTCAGCAACCTCTTTTGGCGCCATCCGATAAGGAGGTTGAGCAGGAGGCATTGAACCCAACAGCAACTCTATCTTGTGATCAATAGCCCTCCGTGGTGGCAAATTCTTAGGCAATTCTGGTGGCATCACATCAGCAAAGTCACTCAATATTTGAGCGGCACAGTCCATCACTTCAACCATCACATCGGGCTTCACCTCAACCATATCAGCAAGGAAAGTATCATCTCCCCTTTTCAATCCTTTTTCGACCATCATGGCAGAAACTAATGAAGCCTTCCGTTGAGTTTCTTCTTTCCCATAGGGATGAACAACCTTCACAAAACCAGGAGACATTTCATGCAAGATCATCACTCCGTCCAAATGAGGCATTGGAACAAAGCAATTTTTCCGTATAAAGTCAATTCCAAGGATCACCTCAAAGTCTTCCGATGGAATCATCATCAAGTTAACTTTCCCTTTCCAGTTCCCAACAGACATAGGAACATTGTAAGCCATACCCACAATGGCTTGGGCTTTCGCATTCACAGTCTTCATGTAAGAGGGACACTTGCTCACATTCAACCTATACTTCTACACCAAAATCGACGAGACAAAGGTGTGAGTAGTGCCAATATCTACCATTGATATCACACCCTTTTCTCCAATTTTCATTTCAATGTGCATCAGTAAAGAATGAGGGTTTGTCTCATCGCTTGTAGCATTAAGCAACGAGATGACATTCAGCAATTGCAAAGGATTTACCAAGGCAGCAGTAACTTCTTTACCTTCTTTTTCCCGATTATTTTCTGTAGAAAGCAAAGCACTGATCCGTTCCCAATTTGGAGAATCTTTGGCTATGTGAGGTCCGCCGTAAGTCCAACAAGCATCGCCCTTTTTGTTGGTAATGCCTTTGTTTATAGAAGATCCGTTAACAGTAGACTTGCCTTTTTCCACGATTTCTTTTCGAACT
The DNA here is from genome assembly GCF_001879085.1 of Nicotiana attenuata. NCBI lineage: Eukaryota > Viridiplantae > Streptophyta > Magnoliopsida > Solanales > Solanaceae > Nicotiana > Nicotiana attenuata. The sequence goes on from NW_017670452.1 coordinate 397,710, forward strand.
TCCTTCCTCCATTTCCCTTTCTTTTCTACCTTTTTCTTAGGTTTTGAAGTAGAAGGAATTTCAGAAAGACTCCGAGAACTGTGGTAATCCACCAACGAATCCATTTCAGCAATCGTAATCTGGAGATCCTTCACGTTCTGCCTCCTCAGTTCGTTCTGCGCCCAGGCTTGCATTCTATAAATAAAATTATGCAATTTGTCATCCTCCGATACGTTCTGTATATCCATCATTAAGGAAGTGAATTCCTTAATATAATCACGAATTGTTCTGGTTTGCCGCAGACGTTTTAAGCGATCCCTAGCAAGCCAAGATGCGTTGCTAGGTAAGAACTAGTCCTTCATTTCTTTCTGGAATTTCTCCAACATATCGATCTTGGGTATGCCCACACTTTCGTCGTCGGCCATGCGAGTTCTCCACCATAATTTAACTTCTCCTATTAGGTACATGCTTGTTATTATGACTTTCTCCCTGTTTGGAACCTTGGTGATGTCGCTAAAACTCATACCACAAATATAGTTCGTGAGGCGGTCAAAGCAATAATAAAAACCTAACGTGAGTCGGGGTCGAGTGTGACTGTATGATGTGCCTCAAATTACACTTCTACATTTTCGGTTGTTGTTTCTTTCTACTTCTAATGATTATGCTAATGTTTGCAAATGTAAAGCTAAGAGACAATGTTTTTGGTATTGTTGTTTTTCAAATTTATAAATGATCTAGGGTCGTGACTTCCACCTTGGTGGTTTACCTAACGGGTTGTAAACACTAGGGCAAGTTTGATTGGTTGGGGTTGTAATATAGCAATCATACGCAATTACCCACTCAATACCTATTGGTAGTTAGTGATTTTGCCCAATTTGGCTTTCTCAAGTCCAAATGGGTATTCAAAAAACAAGTGATAAATTCTCAAGTCGGGTCTTACTATCTCTAGATTCAACCCTTTAATTGGGGCTATCAATTTCTTAAGTTCACCCCTATTCCTTGTTAGCCAAGTTTTCCTAGACTTAGTCTCTCTTTCTCAAGTAGAGACTAAGTCAAATAGGCATGAATCAATGTTTGCAACCATTAATTCTTGAATTCAAGCAAGTAGGCTAAATATCACTAACCCAATCACAAACAAGCCCTAAATAAAATATCCATTAAGTACCCACACTAGGGTTGGGTCACAACCCTAGCTAGAAATTTAGCTACTCATGGAATCGAAGAAATTAAAGAAGAACCTAAGATAGAATCCATAATAGATAATTAAAGGAAGAAAATCTAAAATGTTAAACTAATACAATGTTACCCAATATAATTAATAAAAACGACTCAGATGCTCCCTACTTACAAAACTTAACCCAAAAATAACAAAAAGTTCTATTTATACTAAGCCGAAAATATCTGACAAAATTTCCCCTGCGGAGGTTGTGCGGCTGCACAATTATGTGTGCGGTCCGCACATTGAGACTTGAATTGACAGGTTCCAGTTCTGCCGCCGCACTCCTTCAACTTCTGCGGACCGTACATTTATGAGTGCTTCTGCGGCGGCACAATTATAGTGCGGTCCGCACTTCTTGACCTTGTGCTTTGGTATTGTGGGACTTCTGCGGACCGCACATTTCTGAGTGCGGCCACGCTCTTGATTATGCGGCCGCACAAAAATGGTGCGGTCCACATTTCTTCTTGACCTTAAAATCCCATCTCTCTGAACTTTATCTTCTGCGGCCGCACCAAAATTGTGCAATCCGCACTTTGCAGAGCATTTCTTGTCACAGGCGTTCTTAATGATCTACGGTCGCACTCAATATTGTGCGGTCCGCACGGTGCCCTTTTAGCCTTGTTTTTGTCCTTATCCAAAATTACTCTTTCTTGAGTTGATTTTTAGCTCTTTAGCCCATATTCCAACACTCTTGCAAAGCAAACACATTTCATTAGTTTTCGGAAGTACCATTAAGCAATTTTGGTCTAAAACGAAAGTAAAAGCGCGTAAATAAGTAGTCAAAATCTCTACTTATCACTTGGCAGTAATGAAATATTGCTCCATATCCCACATAAAGTTCTCCAGTTCATTAGCACTACACGCTCCACCAAACGCCTTCGGTTCTGGGATCTTTACCTTAGAACGTTCTTCACCGCCTTGGCCAAGAGCAGCCAACGCCCTTCGAAGAACAGTAATTTCCAAGTTAAGAGTTTCAATCTCCTTTTTCAGATCTTCAACTTGAACATTCGTGGCCTCACACGTTTGTTGAATACCTTCATGAAACTGATTCATTCCATCCTTTAGACGATAGATCTCAGAAATTAGATCATCCGGATCCAAAGGATCATCAGTCACACCAATCACCGCCTCCAACTTTCGCACACGATCACGCAAATTTGAAGTGGTTCCACCAGCCACGGTCCCAAATCACGAGCAAAGCTCTGATACCGGTTGTTACAGGGCCAATTTTTTGCAAATGGCACTGCACGCCAACAGCCTGACTCTCAAGCCACTCAGCCTTACTTTTTCGCACACAGTTTAGGACTTAGAATAACTTCAGACTTTACCAAACGTAAGCAACACACAGTAATACGGGTAAAACCCAGCCTTTATTTTATTCTCGCAGAATATACAATGGACGCTCAGTTTGAAAGCTCACATATGCTTACTTGCCTTAAACCAATTAAATACAACAATATAAAGGGGGCTGCCTATGGCAGATTACAAGGGGCAGTTATAAAGTGTGCTTGGCACATGCCAAGCCTAAAAACAAGCATAAACACTTGGACACATTTTGAATCCATCTTCCCATGAAATGAATCCCTCTTCAGCACTTTGGCCAACTGCAACATGTGCATTGCACATGGCTAAACTTCCACATCACACTTCTTCACAGTCACATGACATGCATACTTGTTCCACAGCTTTGCCCACACTTTGCCTTCTTCTTTCCTTGCCTTGTCTTTGGACCATGCCTCGCCCATAAGCTCATGAAAATTTCTTGTGACAACCTTTGTCGTCCCATTGAACCGGACACATGCCTTAGTCAAGTGTCATGCGCCTTCATTTGCCATAGTCGTCGCCCACAATTAAGGTTGTCTTGCCATCACTCAAGATGCCTTGTCTAGCTGACCTGCCCAAGTCCATGCACTAACTTAGGCACACTCCCAGCTCCCGCACATTACTTCCCAACACCGCATGAACCAATGCCAAGGGGCAATGTACAAGCCCTTGACATTGGTTCTGCCCGACATCAATCATGTCTCAATATTAGGGGCTAACAAACCACCCCCACTAGTTAAACTCGACATCCTCATCGAGGCTGACTTCTGGTAGTCCTCTATTTGTCATTCATATTGTCACAATGAAGCACCCTTTTCCCAAGTTGCATCTTCCTCGGGCTTTCCCTTCCACTGAATAAGAAATTATGTCTGCCTATTCTTCTTATGCATCCCAAGAACCCAGTGGTTAAGAATTTTCTCCATTTCTTCCTCAAGCTGAGTATGCACCTCAAGAGGAGCTCTCATTGTTTTGTGCCTGTCCGGATCTTCAACATATGGCCTTAGAAAACTCACATGGAAAGTCGGATGTATTTTCATTCTTTCAGGCAGCTTCATTCGGTAAGAAACTTCACCAACCTTTTGAGAAACTTAAAAAGGACCACCATACCTTGAAACCAAAGCTCTATGTCTAACTCGGCTGTCAATCTTTTTCCAAATCTGCGGAGTAAGCCTTAACAACACTTTGTCACCTACTTTGAACTCCAATAGACGCCTATTCCGATCAGCATACTTCTTCATTCATTTATGTGCCTTTTTCAAGCTACCTATTCCCTCTTCCATCATAGCTTGTCTATCCCAACCATTGCGGTAGGCAGCTGGACATTTACCCCCATTCTTTTGTTGTGCAATCACCGTTGGTTGTGCAGGCTGCTTCCCCAAGACAATCTCAAACAGACTCATTACCGTTGCTGAAGACTTGTGCAAATTATAAGAGAATTATGCACAATCTAATAAATCTGTCAGGTTGCGTTGACTAGTAGTCACGAAATGCCCCAAGTATTTTTCCAACAGATGGTTGATTCTCTCGGTTTGGCCATCAGTTTGGAGATGATTCGCCTTTGAAATCGTGCATCCCTGTCACTAATCACATCCTTTGGAATTCTGAAATATTTAACCACATTCTTGAAGAACAATTCAGCGGCAACCTTTGAAGGACATTCTGTCGGCGCAGCAATAAAAATAGCATACTTAGAAAACCTGTCAACCACAACCATGATCAAAGACAACCCCTTTAATTTAGGGAACCCGCTGATAAAATCCATCAAAACAGATTGCCATGTTTCTTCTAGAATAGGCAGAGGTTGTAGCAAACCCACCTTCTTCTTCCGCTCACTTTTGTCAAGCTGACACACAAGGCAACTCTTCACATAAGCTTCCATATCATGCTCCATTTTGGGCCAAAAGTAGTATCGGGACAGCAGATCCATCATCCTTTCAATTCCTGGATGACCAGCCCATAGAGTATCAAATAGTTCATGACGCAACCCATCACCAAGTGGCACCGCGATTCTCCCCATTTGAAATAGAGGAGATCGTCCTCGATCCAGTACCGCCTTACTGTCCCTTCCCTCATATGATTCATTGTCTTGATGTACAATGGATCATTAGCAGCACACGACTCGATTTTATCATGAAAATCATGTTCAAGTCGAGTAATGGAATAAACAGCAGCAAATACCCATTTCCGACTCAATACATCAGCAACTTGGTTGTGTTTTCCCAGCTTGTGCTCCCAAATAAAATCATATTCTGCCAAAACTCTTGCCAACATGCCTAATTCGGTCTCAGCTTCTTTTGTGTCTTGAAAAATGTATTAGCCACATTATCCGTGCTCACAACAAATTTTAGTTCCCAGCAAATACACCCGCCAAACGTGCAAACAATGAATCACATCAACCATTTCTTTCTCATGAGCTGAATACCTTTGCTTCGCTTCATTCAATTTTTCTTCTTTCAACCGCCATTGGATGGCCTTCTTGTGCCAACACACATCCAACAGCCTGTCGGAAGCATCAGTATGAACTTCAAAGTGCAGTTCAAAATTTGGAAGCCGCAAGATAGGTTCTGAGGCAATAGCTTCTTTCAGCATATCAAACGCACCACTACATTTTTCAGACCATTCCCACCTAACATTCTTTTTCAACAAATCAGTCAAATGAGCAGCTTCCTTTGAATAGCCAGCAATGGATTTTCGATAATAATTTGCCAACCCAAGGAAATATCACAACTCTTTTACAGAATTAGGCGCCTGCCACTCCATAATGACCTGCACCTTTTTCGGGTCCATCCGCACTTGATTTTGGCTCACCAAGTGCCCAAGAAATTTAATCTCCTAACTCACACTTTTCCATCTTCACATAAAGCGGTTACTTCCTCAAACGAGACAGCACCTTAATCAAGAGTGACATATGTTCATCCAAGGTCTGATCATAGATAACAATGTCGTCTAAGTAGGCAACGACAAAATCATCCAAGTACTCATACAACACATTATTCATTAGGATGCAAAAGTAGCAGGGGCATTGGTCAACTCGAACGGCATAACAAGGAATTTCATATGAGTCATACCTCGTAAAGCATGTAGTTTTAGACTTATCACCTTTAGCTATCCGTACCTACCAATAACCAGGCCTTAAGTCAAGCTTCGTGAACCAGCAAGCCTTGCTGAATCTGTCCATCAAGTCTTGCACCAATGGAACAGGATAACTGTTCTTTACAGTCACCTTGTTCAATGCCCGATAATCAACACACATCCGAAGCGTCACGTCCTATTTATTTTGAAATAAACAAGGTTCACCAAATAGAGCTTTTGATGGGTGAATCAGTCCCACATCGAGCAACTTATTCAATTGCTTCCACAATTCATCTAACTCTTTCGGCGCTATCCGATAAGGAGGTTGAGCAGGAGGCATTGAAGCCAGCAGCAACTCTATCTTGTGATCAATAGCCCTCCGTGGTGGCAAATTCTTAGGCAATTCTGGTGGCATCACATCAACAAAGTCACTCAATATTTGAGCGACGCAGTCCAGCACTTCAACCTTCACATCGGGCTTCACCTCAACCATATCAACAAGGAAAGTATCATCTCCCCTTTTCAAACCTTTTTTGACCATCATGGCAGAAACTAATGAAGCCTTCCATTGAGTTTCTTCTTTCCCATAAGGATGAACAACCTTCACAAAACCAGGAGCCATTTCATGCATGATCATCACTCCGTCCAAGTGAGGCATTGGAATAAAGCAATTTTTCCGCATAAAGTCAATTCCAAGGATCACCTCAAAGTCTTCCAATGGAATCACCATCAAGTTAACTTTCCCTTTACAGTTCCTAACAAACATAGGAACATTGTAAGCCATACCCACAATGGCTTGGGCTTTCACATTCACAGTCTTCATGTAGGAGGGACACTTGCTCACATTCAATCCACACTTCTACACCAAGCTAAGGTGTGAGTAGCGCCAGTATCTACCATTGCTATCACACCCTTTTCTCCAATTTTCATTTCAATGTGCATCAGCAAAGAATGAGGGTTCGTCTCATCGCTTGTAGCATTAAGCAACAAGATGACATTCAGCAATTGTAAAGGATTTACCAAGGCAGCTGCAACTTCTATACCTTCTCCATCCTGATTATTTTCTGTAGAAAGCAAAGCATTGATCCGTTCCTAATTTGGACAATTTTTGGCAATGTGAGGTCTGCCACAAGTCCAGCCAACATCGCCTTTTTTGTTGGCAATGCCTTTGTTTCTAGCAGATCCGTCAACAGTAGCCTTGCCCGTTTCCACGATTTCTTTTCGAACTTCTTTCCTCCATTCCCCTTTCTTCTCCACCTTTTCTTAGGTTTTGAAGTATAAGGAATTTAAAAAAGACTCTGGGTACTGTGGTAATCCACCAACGAATCCGCTGCAGCAATCGCACTCGGTAAATCCTTCACGTTCTGCCTCCTGAGATCGTTCTACACCCATGCTTGCATTCAAAAAAAAAAATTATGCAATTTGTCATACTCCGACATGTACTGTTTATCTAGCATTTAGGAAGTGAATTCCTTACTATAATCATGAATTGTTCGGGTTTGCCACAGACGTTTTAAGCGATCCCTAGCAAGCCAAGATGCATTGCTAGGTAAGACCTGGTCCTTCATTTCTTTCCGTAGTTTCTCCAATGTATCGATCTTGGGTTTGCCCGCGCTTTCGTCGTCAGCCATACGAGTTCTCCACCATAATTTAGCATCTCCCGTTAGGTACATGCTTGTTATTGTGACTTTCTCCCCGTTTGGAACATTGGCAGCAACGAAATATTGCTCCATATCCCACAGAAAGTTCTCTAGTTATTTTGCACTACGCGCTCCACCAAACGCCTTTGGTTCTGGGATCTTTACCGTAGAACATTATTCACTGCCTTGGCCAGGAGCAGCCAACGCCCTTCGAAGAACAGTATTTCCAAGTTAAGATTTTCAATCTCCTTTTTTAGATCTTCAACTTGAACATTCGTGGCCTCACACGTTTGTTGAATACCTTCACGAAACTGATTCATTCCATCCTTAAGACGATAGATCTCTGTCACGACCCAACCTCGGTCGTGATGGCGCCCAACACACTGCTAGGCAAGCCCGACCATTTAGACAACCTTGACCGATTAATCACAGAGGATAAATAAATATTCACAACTAAAATACCAAGTTAAATGCGGAAGTTCTGAAATAATTTCTAACATTCGAAACCAAGAAAAAAAAAAAAAAAAATACTAATCAGCCCACAAATCTGGTGTCACGAACATGAGCCTCTAATACAGAATATTCACCTATCACAAGTCTGTCTAGGAAAAATGCGAAATAAAGGATAAAGGTAGATGGGAGAGATCAAGGCTGCGAACGCCCTGCAGCTACCTCGATACTCCCGGATACTGCTGCTCAGCTAAACAAATCCTCACTCACCCTGTGGTGTACCTGGATCTGCACACAAGGTGCAGGGAGTATTGTGAGTACTTCCAACCCAGAAAGTAATAAACATAATACAGTATGAGAATAAGAAATCCTAAATAGGCACAAAGTAAAGCTATAAATACAGCAACATGAACTAATAGCATAATACAGTAAAATAGTGAAGACAATTATAATAATATCACAACAGATTAAGAATAAATGACAATTAAATATGCAATGCAACACATAAACCGGTACTCTCCAGTACCCCGCTGCGGCGTGCAGCCCGCTCCATTTATTTATCGTCGACGGCGCTCACTGGGGGTGTGCAGACTCCGGGAGGGGCCCCTTACGGCCCAAGCGCAATAATAAGCCATCTCGTGGCATCAAACAGGCCCTTGGCCTCATATCAATATCATTATTATACCACTGCGGCGTGCAGTCCGATCCCATACTCAGTCCAAAATCACATAAGCCTTTCGGCACAATAATATAAAAATATTCAGCCCAAACTTCATTTAAAAATATTACTTTAGTTTCTACTTTTAGAAAA